>NC_048432.1:7852750-8056543 GCF_004353265.1 Vitis riparia | reverse complement strand
GAGGGTGCACTCATCCTTGGTGGGTGCATTCTATCCCTCATGGATAGATATGCATTTGGATTACCCCCCCCCCCCCCCCCTTTGACCTTGTTGAGAATTCTGATCCTCTTGTGGAGGGTCCATGATGTTTACACAGATATTCAACTCTGTGTCTTGAGGATTCTCAATCCTTACTAATCTTCCCTCTTGGTCCCGAATCCAATAGGGCATGCACAAATCTCTACTTACCTGAAAACAAAACAAAAACAACAAAAACAAAAGAAAACTAGAAGAAAGTTAAGGTTAGAAAGAAAACAAAAGAAATTCTAAAATTAAAAGAAAGGAAATAAAGTTAGTGAAAAAGGGAATTCACCAAACTTGTGATGAAAATCACACGTAGCCTCTAAAAGGTTGTATCACTGTATTGTGGCACCATCCCCGACAACGGCGCCATTTTGATTCGCGGAAAAACCCAGTCGGGTCATTTAATCAAAAACATTTATAAAACCTATGACCTCATACTAGTGTAGCAAAGCTACTATAGTATAGTGGCTCTAGGGTTGAACTCTGGGATGGGTTTTCATTCTACCAGTGATATACTCATGATTAGAAATTAAATTTAATGATTTCCTTTATCAAAAACTTAAAGCTTAAAAAGAAAATAAAATTTGTTTTGAAAGTATTTGAACCTAAATTAACATAAACTAATTAAAAATGGAAGAAAGAAAGTTTCTCGGAGCTAAGGGATTGCTAGGATCAAGTTTAGAATGCAAAGTGGAAAATTCCGGATTTTCTCCTCGCATTGGGGATTTAACCTATAGTTATTTCCCGAACCGGTGTAGGTTTAACAATGAAGATTTAATCCATAAAAATCAATAGAAATGGTAGTCAAGGTCCATTAATGGCTTTAGACACTATATAGGTCTTCACCTTGAACCACTTTCCAATGGCTCGTACATGATAACTAATGGACTAATATGGATCTAGCAATAAGCATCCATAAAGACCTGAAGCTTACCATGTATTGGCCATTCAAAGTGATTCTAAGGGATTTAAAGCAAAACTTTGGATTAAAAAGCCATTTATGAACTTCAACTACCTGAATTTAATGCACGAGCATTTTCCAACTTTTCATCTGGACTTTTCACCTAGCTTCCTTCACTCCAAGAAACCAAGAGTTTAGCCTCTCATCCTCTGAGAAAACATCCTCAGAGGTTGTTTGGATTCCAAGAAAGAGAAAATAGTAACGAGAAAATAGAAAATAAGAGTGCTCTGTATATTGCTAAGTGTTTGGCTTAACACTCGGGTTACATTTTTTCAAGAGGTGATTTCCACCCCTTATATAGTTTTTACAAAAGCAAAGCTTTTCATTGGCTTGATACAAGGAGAAGAAAGGAAATTACATCAAAAGAAACTTAAGAAAATATCTAAAGTGGAGTCGGCAAAAAACAGAGGAGATTTCGCACAGGGGTGCGAAATTCGCACAGGTGTGCGAAATTCGCACAGGTGTGCGAAATTCGCACAGGTGTGCGAAATTCGCACACCATTCAGGAGGTGTGCGAAATTTTCGCACACCTGAAGCAGTTTTCTTCCGAAGGTCATAACTTCCTCGTTTCAGCTCCAAATCGTACACGGTTTGAAGCGTTGGATTCTTGACTTCTTGAGCTTTGAAACGGTATATAGCATGTAAAAAATGGACTTCGGAAAGTGCTCCAAAAGTGCCAAAGAACACTGCAGCTGCTGTCCTCAGATTTCCTCCTTGCTTCTCTTTTGATTTTCTTTGCTTCTCTTTGCTTTTCTTCTTTGGTTGGCTTGTCTTAATGATCCAAAAAGATGTCAAAACACTAAAACTAGCCACAAATATGATTAGAAGTCATTGCTAGGTCCTTAACATGCCAATTGGAATAAAGGTGAAGAATTACTACACAAAAGTGCTTAAAACATAATGACTTAAAGGTGTAAAATGGCACTTTTGGGTAGTAATCACTAACTCTTTCCCTATTGATGCTAAAGGAAAGAAACCAGTTGGAGAATAGACATCAGCAGATGTGGGCATTATTACCTTTACTAGTCAAAGGCCTCTTAAGCATCATCAGTTGGTTCCACAGTTTCTTGGGGCTTACCCTTCTTATTCACTTCACCGGTATAAGCCACGAGAGTCTTCTCAATTATATGATCAAACTTACTCACCGCCCACACCAGTATAGCCATGTTATGCAGCATCGGACAAAGAAAGGCCTCCAACTTCATACTTTACTCTAGTACAACCATGCTATGTAGCACAGGTCACAGAGAGACCTCCAAATTTATACCTTAGACCTAGATGTCCACAAACACTCTTTTATTTTTAAGACACCGAGACAGTTTTCATAGTTGGGTATGCCATTGAGCCAAGCTCTTCAAAAGCTCATAGATATTGGATTATTTACGCTTCTTGCTTCTAGGCCATCACCTCAACCTATTCTACCATAGTTTATGATGGATCTACACTATGCTTATCATCAGGGGCCAAGGCATAAGACTAACTGTTGTACTACTTTGAGGCACGTCATCCAGGACTTGATAGATCAGGGTTTGGTTCACTTAGGTCAACCAAGTGTAACCACTAACCCTTTACCAGTTCATACTTCACATGCAATTCCTTTTCCACCCGACGACATACACTTCATGAACTTCATTGAGCCTGATGATCATATTCACATAATGAGTTAGGATGATTCTAAGCTAGAGCCCATAATAGTGGGTGAGAGCTATGAGGTTGATGGAGTGATCTTAGACCCACAGACATTTGCACCATTTAGACTGGTTCTTGATATGCCGCCAATGCAGTTGATTATGATTGGGCCATTGATTCTTCCATGCTACAACATTCAATTTTCATTTATATTAAGCCTAGATCTTAATGAGGCGGTTACTCAGGATGTTCAATATGTCATCCATGGAGGCAGGGTAGCATGACAACAATCTTCTATAGTTGCTAGAACTTTAGAGAGTGATGTCACTTGAGAGAAAATCAAACGAGAGGATGATGAGATTTTAAGGTAGCTCCAGAGCACTCAGGGTCGTATCTCTATTTAGAGTTTTTGAAATCTTCTAAATCTCATCGAAGGCACTAGTTAGGGCGCTGAGTTAGATATGAGTTGAGACATCTACCTCTCCTAAGTGATTGATCCATATGTTGATAATCAACAGGGCCACATGCATTATCTTTTTTGTTTATGATCTACCCCCTAGAGTTTCTAACCATACTCTACCTCTCTACAATTTTGTTGGTTGTTCTGAGCATCAAGTTCTATCTGTCCTTTTCGACAATGACTATAACCTGAATGTTTGGCCACTAGCTACAACAGTCATTCTTGGCTTCGAACCTTCAAACTTTGAGCCATCTTCTCAAACAGTTCAAGCTTATGAAAGTACATGCAGAAAGCTTTTGGGTACGTCGACATTGGACTTGCAAATAGGCTCGATCACATTCCCCACTATATTTCAAGTTTTGAGGATCCCAACATCTTTTAACCTATTATTTGGTTGGCCTTGGATTCATAAAGCAAGAGCTATACCATTTTTCCTTCTTCAAAAAATGAAGTTTATACATGATAGCGGAGTCATTACTATACAATCTACCGAAGACACTTATTCTACTTCAAAGCCAGTATTGGAGATTAGTCATAGCAACGACAACCTATTTCCGACTAGCTTCACCTTTGATGAGATATAGACTATGGAGGTTGAGCAGTTCTATAGAGATTATATGGCGTTTCCCTTTTATGAGCATGGTAGTATAGTGGTCTTGGACATGATGAGATCTATGTCTTTTTTATCTGGCTTGGGTTTAGGGCGTCGTCAACATGGCCTTGGAGAGTTCATTGTCACAGTTGATCATGATACTTCTTTCAATCTTGGTTTTGTTCCTATAAAGCCTGATTACAAATACATGGCGTTTCTATACAATGAAAGACTCAGAGCTTGTATGCTTCACATTTCATTTCACTATCTTGTTCACCCATACAGAATGAGCTTAATAGATGCATTCAGAGAGGATCACCAGTGGACTTAATGTTGATCAGGAGGCTAAGTTTCAGTGTCTCATTCGTCACTTGTAGTTGAATGACGGAGCTTCTAGCACTTCCACTTCTGTGTTGGTCACTCCTCCGTCTCCAGACCATACGAGTCTATTAACTCTTCATTTCCCAGAGAAGACTAATGAGTAGAGGATATATGTTGAGATTGCAAACATGATAGATGGAGTTGTTCCACATTACGAGTATAGTAATAAGATGCTCGTGGTAAACATGAGTTAGATTACTAATTATGTTCAGCCAAAGACTGTTTTTCCACTCGATATGTTTAGGGTGCTTGCTATTGAGATGGTTGAGCATGTTCATCTTGTCTTTATTCCTAGGCTACTTACTGATGTTACTCATGATGATGATGTATTTAAGGGCGTTATTAGCCCAATCATGGTAGAGTCCGAGTATGTGGACCACCCACCACTTTCTTTTAATGTAATGTTAGGATTTGTTTCCCATACTAATGATGCACTAGCTTTTTCTGCATATGTGGATATGAGTCTTTTTAGTATTTGTCTGTCTCTTGTGATGATGATTTTTCTTTATATGCACTTTCTTTATACACATCACAGGTATATGACATTGAAGATGAGTATATGCGGCATGATTCAAATGAGGACTCCTCTTCCGCTTCTAATCCGAGCCCCACTTATGAGAAAGTTTCACCTAGCACAAGAAACACTAAGATTGTAGATTTTGGTATAGTAGGCCAACCTAGAGAGTTGAGGATTGGATCAGCTTTATCCACATATGAGAGGGTTTGCCTTGTCCGATTACTCAAATCATATTTGGACATTTTCGCATGGTCTTATGAGGATATTTTGGGCCTTGATCCTTCCATAGTTCAACATCGCTTAACACTTTTGCCCCATGCCAGACCGATTAAGCAAAAGTTAAGGCGATTGCATCCTCATTTGAGTTTGCAGGTGAAAAAGAAGATTCAGAAGCAACTCAGTGTAGGGTTTTTATCAATGGTTCAGTATCCTAAGTGGTTGGCCAATGTTGTCCTTATTCCTAAAAATGACGACAAGGTGAGAGTTTGTGATGATTTTTGAGATCTCAATAAGGATAGTACTAAGGATGATTTTCTTTTTCCTCACATCAACATGCTAGTTGACAGTATAATAGGTCATTCAATGTTATCCTTTATAGACAGGTTTTTTTGGGTATAATACAATTTTGATGGCTCTAAAGGACATGGAGAAGACTTCTTTTATCACCAAGTGGGGTACTTACTACTATAGAGTGATGTTATTTGGGTTGAAGAATGTAGGAGCTACATATCAAAGAGCAGCGACCACTCTTTTCCATGATATGATGCACCAGGATGTCAAGGTTTATGTAGATGACATGCTAGTGAAGTCCCAAGGTAGAGTAGACCACCTAGCAGCTTTGGGGGAATTTTTTAGAGGATCAAGTAGTTTAGACTACGATTGAATCCCAAGAAGTGCACCTGTGGAGTGACTTATGGGAAGTTGCTAGGATACATGGTCATTGAGAGAGGCATAGAGGCAGATCCAGATAAGATTAAAGTCATCCTTGATATGCCTACGTCGAGGACTAAGAGAGAGATCAAAGGCTTTTTGGGTAGACTTTAGTATATCAGTAGATTCATTGTTAGATTGACAAACATCTATGAGCCCATTTTTTTACTATTGAGGAAGAGTCAACCTACTATTTGGGATGATTAGTGTTAGTGCGCATTTGAGATGATCAAAGAGTATTCAATGTCTCATCTAGTATTGGTACCTCATACACCAAGTCATCCTCTTTTCCTATACTTATCTATTTCGGATATAGCCTCGGGATGCATGTTAGCTCAGCTTGATGATGTGGGAAATGAGCGAGCTATTTATTATTTAAGTAAGAAGATGCTAGACTATGAGATGAGATACGTCATGATAGAGCGTTTCTGTTTGGCATTGGTTTAGGCTACGCAAAGATTGAGACATAAGTGTACTTGATATCTCATTTGGATCCTTTAAGATATTTGTTTGATAGGCCTACTCTGATTGGTCAACTTATGAGTTGTTTGGTATTTTTGATTGAGTTTGATATTCATTATGTCACTTAAAGTCTATAAGACATAGCATTATTACAGATCACTTGACCTCATTACTAGTTTCTGATGGTAGAGCGATTGATGATGACTTTCTAGATGAGGATATCGCTATAGTGACTAGTTTGTTAGGTCAGCGCATGTACTTTGATTGTATGGTCAACCATTCTGGATACAAGATAGGTGTTTTGTTGATATCCCTTTATGGAAACCATACTCCTAGATTTGTTCTTTTAGCATTCTTTGATTGACATCCTACCACGAACAATATCGTTGAGTATGAGGCATGTATCCTGCGATTAAAGACAACTCTTGAGCTTGAAATTAGATAGATGAAGGTGTTTGGTGACTCCAATCTAGCATTGACATAGATTCAAGGTCATTAGAAGACTAAAGATTTGAAACTCAAGCCCTCTCATGCATACTTAGAGCTACTAGTTGTGAGAAATGACGATTTAAGATATACACATCTTCCTAAAGGACAAAACCAGTTTGCTAATGCTTTAGCTACTCTAACTTCCATGATTTATATTCCTGTTGATAATGTTGTTCGTCGTTTGCTAATTGAGTCAAGATCTATTCCTACCTATTATTGTTAGATTAATGAGACAGAGTTAGATGACGATTTGCCTTGGTACCAAGACATATTCCAGTTTCTCATATTTTGCACATATCCTGAGGTCACTATAGCCAAGGATAGGAGAATATTGAGACAGTTAGCCACTCAGTTTGTGATTTGTAAGGAGACATTATTGTATAGACGTTCGGCTGATGTCATGTTACTATTTTGCTTAGACTACGCCTCTACCAATCGAATGATGAGAAAGGTTCATGTGGGTGTCTGTGGACCACATATAGAAGGACATAAGCTAGCTCGTAAGATCATGAGGACCGATATTTCTAGTTAACTATGGAGACAAACTATTGTTGATTTGTTCAAAGATGTCCAAAGTGTCAGATACATGGAGACCTCATTCACATGCCACCCTTAGAGTTACACACACTGACTTCTCCATAGCCATTTTCAGTTTGGGGTATAAACATTATTGGGAAGATTTCGCTGAAATCTTCCAGCGGTCATAAGTTCATCCTTGTTGCCATTGATTACTTCACCAAGTGGGTAGAAGTCATCTCGTATGCGAGATTAACATCAGCCAAAATTGCTAGTTTTATCATATCACATACCATATACTGCTATGGGGTCCCTCATGAGTTGATTTTAGATAGAAGAGTGCATTTTAGACTAAATGTTGACACTTTATTACAAAGATATAGTATCCAACATCATAGATCGTTTGCATACAAGTCATAGACTAATAGTGCAGTAGAGACTGCAAATAAAAATATTAACAGAATCTTACGAAAGATGGTTGAGACTTCTCAAAATTGGTTAGAGAAACTCCCTTTTGTGTTGTAGGATTATTGCATTTTTTTTTTTTTTTTTTTTTTTTGCACCTATACAGGGGTCTCACTCTATTCCTTAGTGTATGGTATGGAAACAGTGCTACCAGTTGAGATAGAGATAAGTTCATTGAGGATAGCATTAGAGCAGCAAATTTCAAAGGCAAAGTGGGCACAGTCTTAATTCGATCAGCTTAATCTCCTAGATGAGAAGAGATTGAGAGCAGTAGATCATGTTCATGCCTATCAGAGGAAAATGACTCGTGCATTCAAAAAAAGGGTCAAGCCTAGGCCGCTATAGAGAGATGACTTGGTTTTAAAGGTCATCAGATGATTGATTAGAGATCTCAAAGGGAAGTTCAGACCTAATTAGAATGGACCTTATTTCACTAGGGAGTTGACCCTGAAAGGCATTGCATGGTTGATAGATCTAGATGGAAACCAATTCTTGGAGCCAACCAACGTAGATCAGTTGAAGAAGTATTATTTTTGAGACCATGGTCGCAGGATGGGTGGCCATCATTTCGGTTAGCCATATACCTTATTACCCTTTTTGGCATATAGACTATTACTAGCCCATTGAGCCTCATATTCACATCATAGTCGTTCTTTCTTATTGTCTTACTTACATTTCTACACTAGGATAGGGGTCCTTTAGTGTATACATACTTTGTTTAGGAATCTCATGAGCCTTAGGCCTATGGGCACATCCTTCTCCTTTTTTCCCTATAATCACATTACCGCACTTCATCACATCTCATTGTTCATGTTCTTCATCCCCTTCTTGGTCTTATTTGCTACTTGTTTTTCTTCGTCTTTTCTCCACCCTGAGTGGTGATCCTCCCTACATCATTGCATGGAAAGTAGTTATATCATTTCCATTACCTATCTTACGGACACTAATTCAGAGATCATTAGTATAGATCATTGTTTAAGAGTATATCCATTTCATTATGTATTCTTAGTGGAGCTCATTTGCTGATATTTAGAGTGTGCGCAAGTAAAAAAAAAGTAAAAAAGTATAAATAAATAAATAAACACATATGTATGTATGTTTACAACGTTCTTCTCCATTGAGTTTGTATATTGATGCTCGATGGTCACTTCATTGAGTATGTTTATTGATGAGAGCTCGTATATGAGCGTTCCGAGACCCTCTCCTCTTTATATTCACTTTGTCATGTCTTTTTAAGTGTAAAAGATGAGTGATCTTCTCCTAGAGACGTTAGGTCATTGTTCTCTCCATCATTTCATTCATTTATGATGTAATTTTCCTTCATGTTTTTATTTGAGTTGATCATCATCCCTTTCATATGTTCATTGTTTTGCTATCATCCTCAACATTATTTTTTATCCATCTCATTCATTTCACCTTCTTGTTCTTCTTTACAGTAGCCTATTCTAGGTTTAATACTTTTTCCTCATCATTCTTACACATCTCATTATCAGTTTATTTTCTTCATTACTTTCTTGTTGCCATTATATTCGCATTTGAAACCTTCAGGTCCATGGCTTATGAGATTCTCTATACATGTTGCATTCTATACATAAGGGTATAGGTTTTATCATTGGGTATTTGAGCCTAGTTTCCCTTCATTTATATTATCTTATCACCCTAGCTTATGTTTCGTCCTGTGTCTTAAGACCACTCTAAGGCCATGGGATCAGATGTCATCTTTAACAGTCTCTACTTCGGCAAGTGTTTGAGGTTTGGTTGATGTTTAAATGTCATTATGCTTCTTCTTATGAGACACCTCTTTGATTGTTTGGATCTGATCCAATTGTGGATATGGATGATTGGTTGATTACACATTTGATGTTGTTAATACTGTTTGATTTCCTTACCTGACATGCATCAGATGCTATACTAGGGCATATTCCATCTTGGTTGAGATTTATAGATATTCATCGATTTGCATGACCATCTCTGCTTATGTGATAGATGTCGAGTTGATAGTATGATTTTTATCATGATTCCCCAATGAAGCCCCTCCTAAGCCATCCGATCAGGCTCATACTTTCCAATATTATCGTGATTCTTCAATGGAGTTATCTCAGGATGCATAGACTCCCATACAATTGTTTCAGTGGGATACATATCAGATTTCCTAGACATTCCCATTGAATTATTTTTGAGTCAATGGCAAATGTGCTCACATTCTGATATCTCTAACAAAGCATTTTTTTAGTTGATGATAGTCTTTTTCTCATTTGTCACCTTAGTGGATTATTTTTGAGCCATTGACAGATAGACTCGCATCATTTTTTCTGGTATAGCACTTTTGAGCCAGTGATGAGCATGTTTCCACACATCGATTCCTAGTAGAGTGGTATAGTTTGATCACCTCGGGTCATCACTGGGTACTCGTTGAGTTTCCATGGCGGACTAGTATGCCTATTTTTTTGAGTTGTGGATAGTTTGACTCTCGAATATAGAGGTGACTAGCTAGAGCCTTTTGGTTATCTGCATGGTATGATGTATCAGTTGTTATACTAAGGCATATTTCTCATTTCCATCGCTAAGATGATTGATTCCCACATAGCTTTTGCGACCTTCCTTATTTGATCAAGGGATTTTTATTTGTATTACTAGTCATAGTTTTGACGATTTTGTTAAGATGAAACTTCAGGAGAGCACAACCCTCGAGTTTTGACCATCCCACTACTTATGACTCCTCAATGGATCCTTTTTTTTTTAGACAGTGATAGTTTCCCTAGTGGATCATTCCTTCGAGACGACAATGGATTCCCTAATGGAGTATTTCTTTGGGGCAATGATGATTCTCTCAATAGAGTAGCATTGATACAGCATTTCAAACTACCCAATAAAGCATATTTCAAGATATGGACACTTTTCAGCGCATATGTTCGGATACAATCATAGTTCCACCAACGAGGTGTTTTGAGATATGGCTACTAGGTTGCATTGTGAATATCATCCTCAGATGAGCACTTTTTGAGATAAAGACAGTCCCAAGCAAAACACATTTTGAAATACAGATACGGTTTTCATTGAGTGTTTTGAGATAGTGTTAGTTTCTCCAATATGTCATTTCTCAAGATATATCAATTCACCACTTAATCCCCACTAAAGCATTCATTGGTGATAGAGACAGTTCCTAATAGAGCACTTCCTCAAAGTCATTGACAAGTGTCATTCTGACTTCTCAATGGAGTGTTTCAAGTCAGAGGCATTTAGATTATCACGACCCTTCATGGGGCCTATTGAGTTAGTTAGATGAGTTATGAGACTATATTTTTAATCAATTTGACCATTTAAGCTGATTCATGCCTAATTGGTGTCTCAGCTGATTCGTGTCCAGCTGGTGCTCCTTGATGGCGGGAGTAATCAACAAAATTTATAACCTACAACACCATGAACTAGGGTAGCAAAGAAAAAGCTACTATAGCATAGTGGCTCTAGGATCGTTCACTGGGAAGGGTACTCAAACTAAAAATGATACCAATTCAAAGTGAATTGGTGTTGTTTCATTTCAAGGTTAGCTTAAGAAATAGAACACAAACTTTGGTTGAAAAAGGTTTGGACTTAGATTAACAACACAGCAAGTGATGAAAATTACTTAAGAAGAAAAGCATTCCTTGGAGATTCATGTATACAGGGGAGGTTCCTCATGCAATAGCATAGCTCCGGTCAGTTGGTTCAATTCCTCACATTAGAGAATTAATATAAAGTCAATTCTCTAACAGGTGCTGCACAAATGCATCCCTCAATTGGAATTCAGCTTTAATTCTCTCACTGATGCAATTTGCAATGGTTTGAGCCTCTCACTAGCCTTTACCATTCAAGGAGATCTTTAACCTTGGACTTCCTTTCACAAGCTCGCAAGAGATAACTAATGGATGTCTCCTTAGAGTCCAAAAGCTTACCAAGTGTTGGCAATTCTAGAAAATCCTACCTTTAAGTCACCTACCAGAGGCTCGCAAGGGGTAAACTAGTGCATCTCCATGGTTAGAGATCACTTGCCTTACCAAGTGTTGGCCCAGGTGACTCCAAGGCATTTTAAGTTAACTAAAAACGTAGAAACCATTCATGGGACACACTTTCTATTCATTCATAGCTGAAACCACAAAGCTTCTGATTCTTGCACTTGGGACCTTTCCCGGCAACCTTAACTCCAAGGAACTAAAAGGTTTAGTTACTCATTCTCTGGGGAAAACTCCTCAGAGAGTGCATAACTTAATAAATAAATACAAAACACAATCAAAGTGAGAAGGTAAGGTAGAAAAGAGCTCAAGCTCTGTATATTACTTTCTTTCAGACTTACAAAAGGTTCAACACCCTCAGAACAAACTCCTCGGGCTATATTTATACCAAAATTACATTGATGACTATTACTTGGATATTTTAGCCAAATTCCTAACTTAAAAGCTAAGGAATCCTATAATTGGTGGCTTACAAGGAGAATTTGGGCATTTAGGCAATAAAAATCTAATGAAAAATATCTCGAAGTGTCGGTTACAAATATCAGGAAGCACTAAGCACCATTTCGCAGGAGAAAAATGAGGTCTGCGAAATTTCGCAGGTGCATAAGAAGGGCTGCGAAATTTCTTTGCAGCAAAAGGCTGATCCAACACCTCTGCGAAGTTGACTTCCATCTTGTGGTGTTTGGCTTCCATCGCGGCGTGAAGCTTCAAGGGGAATCCATAGCACTGTACAAAAGTGTTGCGAAATCACTTCGCAACAAAAGGCTGATTCCGCAGCACTTTTCTGAATCCTTCCTTCAGCTTGGAGCAGTGAGCTTCTAAAGGCTGTAACTTTCTCTTTTCAGCTCCAAATTGCACACGGTTTGAAGCATTGGATTTTTGACTTCCTAAGCTTTCAAATGACATATTGTATGCATAAATTGAACTTCGAGAAGTGCTCCAAAAGTGGCCGCAATGACTGTCATCAAGAATGCTTCATGGCTGGATTCCCTTTGCTTCCCCTCCTTGCATTTCCACTTTACTATGGCAAAAGTGCTTCAAAGCTTTGATTCTTCATGCCTCTAAGCTTTCCATTGCTTGCCAAAGATTCCAAACAACTCTCCTCAATCTCATAATGCTTTGGTGATCAAAATACTAACAAAAACACCAAAACTTACACAATTTGATTAGAATTGATTGAAAGGGGCCTTAACATGCTAATTGGGTTAAAAGGCACTAACTACTACTCAAAAGTGTTTAAAAGGATTAATTACAAGCTATCAAATAGCACTTTTTGAGTAGTAATCATAGGCTCACCAACAAAGCATCTTTTGAGACACACAAAGTCTCTTTTAGACTCTTTTAGTGGATTAAGTTATAACTTATCGACCTATGGTATTTGCTTTCAGCAAAAGGTGATTTTCATTGGATCATTAAAAGGTATGGCGACCAATACACTAGAGCATATTTCTCCTCTTCATTTCCCATAGTTAAGCATTCAGAGCCACTTTCTTCATTTTAGGGGTTTAGAGCCTTTTTTCTTAGTTTAGGTGATCAGACCCACCTTGTTCAGTTTAGGCGTTTAGAGTCACCTCCCTTAGTTAGGCGTTTAAGGCCACTAGGCGTTCACAGTCACTAGGCGTTCACAACCACCTTCCATAGTTTAGGCATTCGGAACCACCTTCTTTAGTTTAGGCTTTCAGAGCCACCTTTCTTAGTTTAAGCATTCAAAGTCACCTTCTTCATTTTAGGCGTTCAAAGCCATCTTCCTCAGTTAGGCATTCAAAGCTACCTTCCTTAGTTAAGCGTTCAGAGCCACATTGCTTAGTTTAGGCGTTCAGAGTCACTTTCCTCAATTAGGTGTTCAGAGCCACCTTCTTTAGTCTAGGCATTCAAAACCACCTTCCTCAGTTAGGCATTCAAAGCCACCTCCTTCAATTTAAGTGTTCAGGGCCACCTTTCTCAATTAGGCGTTCAAAGTCAGCTTCCTTAATTAGGCGTTCAAAGCCACCTTCTACAATTTAGGCATTCAAAGCCACTTTCCTTAGTTAGGCATTCAAAGCCATCTTTCTCAATTAGGCGTTCAGAGCCACCTTTATCAACTTAGGCATTCAAAGCCTTCTTTATCAGCTTAGGCATTCAAAGCCGCTTCCTCAAGCGTTCAAAGCCACCTTTCTTAATTAAGCGTTCAGAGCCATCTTTCTCAACTTAGGCATTCAGAGCCACCTTTATCAGCTTAGGCCTTCAAAGTCATTTCATCAAATTAGGCATGCAAAGCCACCTTTCTCAGTTTGAGCGTTTAGAGCCACACTTCATCAGCTTAGGTGTTCAGAGCCACCTTCTTTAGTTAGGTGTTCAAAGCCACTTCATCAACTTAGGTTTTTAGAGCCACCTTCCTTAGATTAGGCATTCAAAGTCACCTTTCTTAGTTAGGCTTTCAAAACCATTTCATCAGCTTAGGCATTCAAAGCCACACTTTTGGCGTTCAGACCCACAATTAGGCGTTTGAGCCACAGTTAGGCATGCAAAGCTACAATTAGGCATTTAGTGCCATGGTTTATGTATTTAAAGTCGTTTTTCTCAATCTTGGCATTCAAAGCCACATTTCAAGTGTTCAAAGTCGTAGTTTTCTAGAGTCTTTCCTCTTCCATTGTGTGTGATATAGTCCTTTGAGCATATAGCATGTGTTTTGATCGTATCATTAGTACCCCTCGCCTTGTGCCCTTGTATAGTGCACGTGTAGTTTATCTTCGGTTTGTGTTCGTTTTTGTGCTCCTTGATGGTCGGACTGCTACTCGACTTTGACACCGATTTTTAAGTCATTTTAAAGGGAGTTTGGATTCACATTGTAACTTTAGAGCCACCTCCAGAAACCCTTTCTTTGCCCGACTTGATGTTACTTTTCCTTAAGGGTTTAAAGTCCATTTTGTTTTGCTTTGATTTGAGAAAGCTCATGTCATACTGGGACAAATTTGGTGGTCTATCTTGTTCTTCGATAGAGCCCACTTTGTTTCACCTGTGTATCCATTTACTTTACTGGTGGACTCTACCAAAGAGGAACATATTTGTAAACCCCTAAATTTGTCTCATACCCATTCTCTTTTTGTTTGTTTATTTTTTTTATTTACTATTATTTATTTATTTTTAAGGCTCATTTGGTTAATGTTTTTGCACCTATTTGTTTTTTTTTTTTTTTTTTTTTTTTTGCCCAACCTTCAAGCCTATCATTCATACTCATTTAGGAAGACTAAATCTTGGCCCTCCGTTTTTATTAAATCTTCACATTTCATTTCAAACCCTAAAACTTCATCATTTCTCCATTTTCTTTCTTCACCAATCGTCCCTCCCATTTTTTCTTTTTATTTTCTCTCCATTCCCTCATCTTCTTTTTTTTTTCTTATCTTCTAGACACCTTTCCTTTTTCTTTCTCTTTTTCCTTTTATTTTTTATTTTTCTTTTTCTTTTATCGTTTTTCTTTTTTTTCCACCCATTTCACCCACCATCTCTGTATTTTCTCCAATAATGCAAGGTGTGTGGCAGTTTCAAATGTTAACGGAGGGTGGCGTCTGCTTGGAGCTCACTCTCACCACCACCTCTCCATTGTCTATCGATGTCACAAAATCAACAGAGATGAGGATCCAACACCCCATCTCTAAGAACCCATTCATCATCTTCAATCATCGACTCCGCCGACTCCACCCAATGACCCCACACCATTCGTTCACCATCACTGATTATGTACCTCTTCTCCACTATCAGCTTCCTCCCTCCGACATCTACTTTATCCTCTAATCACTCTCATTCAAGGGCTTAATTCGAGGCAAATCTTTCATTAATTCCCACAATGCATGTTTATGGGATTTGGGTTCATTGACTTTTATTATGGGCCTATTTGGCGGTCTTAGGATGTTTGGTATGGGCTTTAGCTTTAAGCTTAATGTGCTTATGATGTTGAACATGAGGCTTAGAGCCTAACTACATTTTTAATGTGGACTTGGACTTATTGAATTTTATGTTGATTTAGGCTTAAGTTTTTTTTTATTGTTAATTTCATTGTGTTAGGTTTGTTTACATATTTTCTTTGGGTTGAGAGCTTTGAATTTCTTTTTTATGCTATATGAAGTTTATTTTTTTTTTCTTTTATTTATTTCATGGTCTAATGGTTTCTAAGAGTGGGAAAAACAATAAGGGAGCAATTGGGGTGGTTGAGTCAAAGTATGGGCAATGGCAGATTAGAGGGGACAACTCTTTGATTGTTGGGAAGCTTCCTATATATATTTTAGGTGTTAGCAAATTGGAGGGTTGGTCGCGTCCATCAACTCCCCTTGTGTTCGTCGTGGGTGCTTAGGTGAATGCACTACAAGGCTAGGGTATGTGTATTTCCTAACAACAATTACTTTTAGGAGAGTTGGTAACGCCTAAGGTCCTACAACTGGTATCAGAGCCGAGGTCATGGGTTCGAACCCCAGGGGTGTCGCTGGAGGGGAGATTGTTGGCAAATTAGAGGGTTGGTCGAAGGATTGGCCACATCCATCAACTCCCTTGTGTTCGTCGTGGACGCTTGGGTGAATGCACTATAATGCTAGGGTATGCGCCTTTCCTAACAACAATTGCTTTTAGGAGAGTTGGTAGCACCTGAGGTCCTACATTAGGTTTTTTCTGTAAAGAGTGAGATGGAGGATGGCTCTCTATTGGTCTCTGCTCTCCTTGTATTTTCTATGAGTTTTTTTTTTTTAACAGGGTTGAGATGTTTTGGGGCATTTCTAAGCTTTGTTCGGGAAGCTTTAGAGAGTTACTAGGCAATGGGATTGCACTATAAAGGGTATATGTATTTGTCCAGACATATTATTGTCATAAATATTCCACCATTATTTTGTTATAATTTTTGTTTAATATTTGTTTCTTTTGTTATTAAAGGAATACATGTATTGGTTGTAGCTTATTTGAATGAATAAGGTTTATTTGTTTATTGATTCACTATACAATATTCTTGTTTTCAAAATTTTATAATTAATTTTTTTTCCTTTTTTCTTCTTTTTTCTCTTGTTTATATAAAGTCTTAAAGTTGATTTTTTTTAATAAACTAAAGTCATGCTAATCGGAAACTTTTTTCTGTAACAATTTTAAAACCTTCTTGTTTGAAATAAATAAATAAAAGTAAAAAAAAATTATAAAATTAAATTTTTTTATTAAATAAAATAAAGTTTTTTTTTTGTTCGATTTGGGAAGCCTTTGTCATAAAATAGATTTTCTTCTTTTTTAATTAAATCATTTTCAATAAAATCGGATAAGTGTCTTTTAGTGGAAATTGAATTGAAATGTCTTTTTAAATAAAATTTATTAAAAAAAGAAAATCTTTTCTTTTTAATAAAAACTACTTGGAATATGTAAATAGATTCATGAAAATTGTTTTCCAAAATAAACCTATTATTTTTCTAGTGAATAAGAATTGAATCCAAAATTTCTTTGTAAATAAATTTGTAAAATTCAATTTTCTAAGTAAAAGCTATTTTTCTTTTTTAAATAAATAAAAGTCTTTTTTCCAAATTAAAGTTGTTAAAAATTGTTCTTAGATAAATTGAATTGGTTTAATTTTGTAAATAAAATTGTAAAAATCTATGTTTATTAAGAGTAATCAAATTTCAACCTTTTAGATAGACCCATAATTTTTATTTCATTATTATTATTTTATTATTATTGTTATTATTATTATTGTAGGCCAAGCTATCTCTTTAAATAAAATTTTAAAAAATCTTTTTTTATTATTATTATTATTATTATTATTATTATTATTAAATAAAAAATTTTTAAAAAAAATCTTTTATTATTATTATTATTATTATTATTATTATTATTTGTAGACCCACTCTCGCGAGACCAGAAGACTATTAGTTTTTTTAGGATTTTTATAGCATGGGAGGAATGCTATTTCACCACCCGGAGGAGCTGGCAGCACACGGGAGATAAGTGGGGGGCCCCCTCTTCCCTACGCCCGGGAAATCAGCTGCAGAGACATGGACGGCCATGCTCATGGTCAAGGACGCCATCCTTGCTGACGAGGGGAGCAGGAGGAGGCAGGTAGTGGCTTGCTGTGGAAGATGGAAACAGAAGGAGATCAAAAGGAGGTTTTTGGCTTCAAGCGAGGTGGTTCCAGCGGAAGGGGTAGAACAGAAAACAGAGCTTGCGGTTAGGTGAGTTTTCATTCGAGAAGAGGCTTTTTCAGGTAAGGAGCCTGAATTCGCCATTGTTTCTATTCATTATCTTCTCATTCTTATTTCTGGATATTATTGTTTGTTTGGGTACGGGTATCAAACATACATGTTTAGCTTTCATGGGTCCCGGGAATATCTATGGATTTGCTATCTCTGTTTCACCACTTTTTTATTTTATTTTTCTTGGTTTTGCTGAATAATAATTTGACTTTGTTTTAGTTACATTGTGAGATATCCCCGAATTCGTTCCTCTGTATTTTGTATGGACCTACAGTCTTTCAACCTGCTTGCAAGCCCGTGGATAACCCGTGAAGTGAGGCTTTGCTTGATGTCCTTTTGGGTTCATTCATTCTTGTTTTCTTTTTGCTAACGGTCCTTGTCCCATGTTCCCTTGCTTCCGGTACCTATCTGTGGTGCATTTGGGTGTATGCATCTCCACCTGAGGGTGCTTGGTCTCCGTTTGGTTGGTCCGAGTAAATTTGTTATTAGAAAAGGACCCAAAACACAGGATATTTCCCTCCAATTTACCTTATGGGTCCATAATTTCTGCATTTGATGATGTGAATGATGAAGACAGAGATTAATGGGTTTATTCAAGCCCTAGCAAAGGCCGGCATTATATATAGTAAGCTATCAGGGAACTCCAACTCTGATCTTGACGGTTTGAAAGTCCAGGGAGAGGTCTATTTTTCCCTAGAGAGATTCATATCTGGACGAGATAGGATAAACTGGAAGGCTCAATTAGAATATAAATTCATGCCAGGAATTAAAGAGAAGTCCAGATGTCCAGAACAAAAGTGGATTTTATGGACATGAATGAGATCAGTTTAGACATATCACCAGAGTTTTTTTATAGACATGCTGGCTGGTGACGGGAGTATGGTCAGAAAAGTTTTTTTTGGACAGAGCAAACGGTTTCAACCAAATAAACTCTCCACAAAAGCATAACCAGCAGTTGCACTGACAAGTGATAGGGTGACAGAAGTAATTCATGCAGAATTGTTGAGACTAAAGGCTGAAAAACTTTTCTTCTTCCCCGGGTACATGACTTCTCCCTCTGCTCTCGGGTTAGGTGCTCCTACTAAGCTTGTTTCACTTGTTTCTGAATATGGACCATCTCCTCTATGCTCTGATGATTGAGGAGATGCAAGAAAGGCTTGACCGTAGGCTTGTTGATGGGATACCTTTTCATGCCATTTGATAATATCATCTGAATTCATCATGCGAACGCCTTGCCACCCACCTCTTCATCCTTTATTCTCATCACCCACAATTCATCTCACATGAACTCACCACTTAGCCGAATCTGTTACCATATTAATCTCTCCATCATTCTTACCAACGATACTCATCTACTCTACCATCCATCAAACTTGCCACCCCCACAAACCCGTTTCTCTCTCTACACCACACCACATGCCCCCCACCACCTTTTCTCTCTCTACACCATCATCTTCCACACTCATCACGCCCATTTCCTTCAATAATCATACCCACTACAATATCCATCCTCCACATCTTTAACCTCACACCCGTCTTCTTTTGATACCCATTTTCCACACATGCATATGCATCCCCAAGCTCAATCCCCCCCCAGCAATCTCCTCAAAAGCATCCTTCCTAGGCTCACGCTCGAAGTCAGCAGCAGTCGGCTTTGTAGCCTTTGCTAGGTCAGACCCAAGATGTCCTCCCTTCACGGCAGCTACCGGTCTATCCTCATCAACAAGCAAGTCACCCGGTCCACCAGCGTGCTACCATGCAGTCGATTCAACAGTCATTGCCTCACCAGTTTGTCCAACAGTCACCATTAGGCTTCGGTCAGAATCAATTACATCAGCATGGGCCATGTCGAACCTCTAAATGCAATGCTAGTTGCACCCAAGCCCACTTGCACAATTCTATTTCACATGGCCACCTTTCTTGGCCCATTTCCAAAGCCCACAGACCTTAAAAACTGATTTTCAAAAATCTAGTTTCCAAATAATCCGACTCTATAATCTGTCATCCTTAGAATTTTCAAGTCCTAAATTCCATCTTCCAATAAGTCTTCGAAACTCCATCTTTCATATCTATTTATTTACTCTTTATTATTATTATTTTTGTTATTGTTATCATTATTTTGTATTTAGTTATTTATTTCTTCTGAAAATTCCAATCATTACTAAATTTAATTTTCAATCTTAAAAATCACACTATTCACTCTCATTCATTTAAATATCATTCCTGTTAATCGTTATTATTATTTCATGTTTATTTACTTATTTCTTTTAAAAATCACAATCATTAAAGTTCAATTCACCAAAAATCCGACTCCTAAATTTAATTTTCAATCTAAAAAAAAAATTCTACTATTCACTTTCAATTTGTTTAAATATATCATTTTGGTTAATTATTAATACTATCCCGTATTTATTTACTTATTTCTTTTAAAAATCACAATCATTAAAGTTCAATTCACCAAAAATCCGACTCCTAAATTTAATTTTCAATCTAAAAAAAATTCTACTATTCACTTTCAATTCGTTTAAATATCATTTTGGTTAATTATTAATACTATCCCGAATTTATTTATTTATTTCTTTTAAAAATCTTTATCATTAAAGTTCAATTCTTCAAAAATCCAACTTCTAAATTTAATTTTCAATCTAAAAAAAAAATTCGCTACTCACTTTCATTCATTTAAATATCATTTTTGTTAATTATTATTACTATTATTCCACATTTATTCATCTATTTCTTTTAAAAATCACAATCATTAAAGTTCAATTCATCAAAAAAGTCTGACTCCTAAATTTAATTTTCAACCTCTAAACTCAATCTCCAATCTCTAAAATTCTATTTTTCGCATTTATTCACCTAACCGTTATTGTTTCGTCAATATTATTGTTCCATTCATTTATTTACTCACTTCTTCATTTCACTTAAAATTCCATCTCTAATAATTTTTTAAAATTTCCAAGCCCCAAGTTCAATTTCCAATTTCTGATATTCTGACTTCCGCAAATATTTATCCGATCATTATTATTCCATCATTATTATTATTCCATTCACTTATTCACTTGCTTAAAATTTCGTCTTTAAGTAATTCTTCAAATTTTCCATTGCCAAATTTAGTTATCTGAAATTCCGATTTTCTAATTTCCTTCAAATTCAATTTCTAAAAATTCTCATTCTTATATTTAATTTCTAAAGATCGAATTTTCGAATAATTTTTAAGACTTCAAACTTTCAAATAAACTTCAAAAATCCAATTCTCCCTCAAACAGTTTTAATTTGGCGATGCATGTGATAGGTTTAGTGCTCTTTATTGTACACTGACCCCATTTTTATGATAGCACATTGCTCGTTCATAGTCCAGGTACGCATCCACTCTCTTTCTGATCACTCTCTATGCGTGTTTTGATTCTCATATGTGCATGGTCGATTCGAGTTTTCATTGATTCCCTTATTAGATGTCATGATTGCTTCATCTCAGTAGTAGAGACCCGACTTTAAAGACTTAGAGGGGTGCTACGGTCCTTACCGTACCTTCCCAATAAGTAACCTGACCCCCGAGCCCGATCAGGTTTTTCACAGACCACCTTTTCCAAAACAAGGAGTCACACTTAGGGTTTTCTTTCTTATTTTGTTTACCCTTTTAAATATAAAACAAAAATAAGTAGCGACTCCAAGTCATTTTCTTAATCAATAAAAATCATAATTTTTAAAAATAAAAACCGAGCTCGCCATCGAGTGGGAAATGCATTGAGTCGAAATGCGGGGTCCACATTATTATTTCCTTAAAAGAAAAAATTCTTTTTTAAAAGTTTTAAGCATTTTTTTATAATAATAATAATAAAAGTAAATCAAATTCTTTTCCTTTCATATAAAATTGCCAAAATATAAACTTCTTTTTCAAGCAAATAAAATTATTTCAAAAGAAAACAAAATCAAATTAAAAAAAAAAATCATTAGAAAATCAAAATGGGATGCTTTCATGTATAAAATATGAAAAATTGGTTTTCTTTAAATAAAATTGGATGAACTCTTTTATTTATTTCTTTCTTTATAAAATCGGGGACAAATAGAATTAAAGTTTTTTTTTTTTTATCATCATCATCATTATTATTATCATCGTTATTATTGTTTAAGTTCTAATAAAATTGAAAAACTTCACTTTAAATCAAATAAAAATAAAATCTCTTCTTCAATCAATCTTTTTTTAATAAATTTAAATAATAAATCATTTTTTTATAAATAAAAAAAAATTGAAACATTTTTGTAATTAATTTTGTAAAAAAAAAAAAATCTATTAATATCTTCTTTTTCTTTTGTATTAATAAAGTTTGATTGAATTCTAATATTTTTGCAAATAAAAGTCTTGTTGATTTAATTGAAATATCTTACATAGATAAAGTCATAAAAAAAAATTAAAAAAAAAAAACCCTTTTTTCTAAATAATTTGTAAAAAAAAAAAAACACTTTTCTAAATAGAAATTAAATTGAAATACTTTTAAAAATAAAATTATAAAAATTCTTTCTTTTTATAGAAAAATAAATAAAAATTCTTTTTATTGTAAACAAAACCAAATTGAACTTTTTTTTTAGAATTAAATTTTTGTTAATAAATTCTTTTAACAACAATAAGTCCAAATATTTTTTTTAAATTGGGCACAAATGAAATTGAATCAAACCACTTGTTGAAAATAAATTGACTCTTTTTAAAAATAAATAAATAAATTGAAATCATTAACTCAAAATTGTTTTAATAAACTCCTTTGAAATTTCTTAAAAAAACTATTTTTTGAAATATTTTTTTAATTAGTTCAATTAATCATTTTGCATAATTCTTTTGTCATTTCTTTTTTGCATTATCGTAATTAGGTTTTATCGTCATATATGTGTATATTGATTTGTTCTTGTAATTTTGGTATTCATAATTAATTATTTAACCATCACAATTCTCTCCTAATAAAGATCGTATGTACACAGGCTTAAATGGTGCTACATCTTACCACCGTACCTTCCCTATAGGTAACCTAACTCTTGAATTTAAACTCAGTTTTTACAAACACCTCTTTTCCAAATAAGGAGTCATACCAAGTTTTCTTTCTTATTTTGTTTTCCCTTCAAAAACAAAAAAAAAACAAAAAAAAAAAAACCAAAAAAACAAAAAACTAAAATAAGTGGTGACTTCAAATTTAAAAAAAAAAAATCAAATTTTCACCAATAAAAGTGAATCTCACCAATCGAGTGGAAACGCACATGAAAAACGCATTCAAGTTTTTTATAAAATTGAAGACCCATTTTGCTCATGGATAATTATTTATTATTATTATTTTATTTTTTGCTTAAAAATTCGAAAATCCTTATTTATAAAATTAAAATTTTCTTCTTATTGCAATTGGAAAAGTTTTAATAAAATACGAATAAAAAGCGAGTCTCGTCGTTCGAGTAGGAACGCACATGAAAAATGTGAGCCTACAGAGTAATATAACTTTGTTTTAGTGTGTTTGAAAGCATGTTATAAAGTTTTCTTATATCATATATAAAACACATATACTTGATCTTTATATCATTTATTAGGCTTTAAACTTACTCCTTTTACTAAAATATTTTCTAATACATCTAATTTTAACAAGGAGTGACTCGAATTTAAAGGGGTTTTTAGAAATCCATTTAGTTCTTAGTCTTAAGTTTAATATCATGGTGACATTTTGTTATTATAAATTTAATTTACCACTACTATTTTAGATAATTTCTCATATTTGGATTATAGATTTCGTGTCAAAGGATAATTTCATAATTTCTAATTATTTCTTTTTAAGATATATGATCTCTTTGGAGATTTGCTTGTAAAATGGCTTTGGTGCTTAGCTTGCAGAGCAGAGTGATTACAAATAAAAATCTAGAAAAATAAGAAAATTTAAACATATTGGTAAATCGCGTTAAACTTAATCTCAATTTTTTTTACTGCCATTTTCATTAATTTAAAAAAACAAAATTTATTTTTTGAAAAAATTTTATTCCCATCAGTGCAATGACGAGATAATGTGGAGAGAAAAATTCTACATGGCTCCCAAGGCTTCTAGATTCGGGATCTCATCTTGAAGCATAGAGAAAATGGGCTTAGAGAAGAGGAGCCCGCCCCTTATCCTATTTGGCTCCCATAAAGTATTTAGGGAAATAAAAAAATGGTAAGAAAAATAATTTTTTTTATATTTGATTTTATCATGGAAAATATCAAAATAATTTATTTATTTTAAATCTATTTTTTGCTTTCTTTTACTTTTTATTTCCTTCTATTTTTTCTTTCTATTTTCTTTCTCACATATTTTCCTTCAAATTTGATGGAAATAAACATAGCCTGAATAAATTTTATTAAGAGAGGGAAAACAAAAGTGTAGACTCCCTTTTTTATTATTATTATTATTATTATTTGAGCTTTTCCCACCACCTTTGTGGAACACCCGGGGAGGAGCCAAGTTTTCTTCTTATCCTTGGAGAGGTGGGGGACGGTTTCCATAGATGAGTTGCTGAGACATGTGGCAGACATCATCATCTCGCCATGGTGGTGGTTGAAGAGGGTGACATATTTGTTGAATCATGCACAGTAGAGCAGGTAAAGGCTAGGTGGAGAAGAAAACCAGCTAGAGAGAAGGTTTGAGGGGAAGGACGGGGAAGAGAACTAGGAAGAAAGTTGGAGAAAGGAAGAAAAGCTAGAGAGAGGTTGTCTTGAAGCTTTTCCAAGTATGTTTGCTATGAATCTTATTTCTTTTCATTAATATTTTGTTCCGTCTCATTTTTTGGATATTTTTCAATTTTTATTTGTCGTTTGGATGTGATTATAAGAGATTATATGTTGTCTTACTGATCTTAGATTGATTGCAAACTTCACACTGGTTTGTTATCCTTTTGCTTTCGGTTTAAATCTGATGTCAAATTTGAATATGGACTTATGTTTGATGCTCGATGCTTAGAAGTTTTTTAGAGGGGTAGAAGACTTCTTTTTTTTTCGAGTGTTTCTAAAGTTTTAGTGGGAGAAAGTTGAGTTTTTTATCGTTTTGAAGGGGCGAAATTTTTTCGGGTTTGTGAGGTTTTAGTGAGAGAAAGTCCAATTTTGATGTTTTTAGAGAGAGATTTTGTGGGTCTGTGAAGATGCAGTGTAGCATGGTTTATTTTTATTTATATTTTTTTGTGTTTGGAGAGAAGCTTTGTGGGTTTGTGCAAAGTCTTAGTGAGAGAAAGATGTGAGAATCAAGTAGAGTTTTAGTGAGAGAAAGTTATCATTTTTTTTAAGATCAGAAACCAGAAATAGTTGAAGAGAAAAAGAAAGAATCGCTAATCAAAGATATAAACATCAAGAATGAACGGAGGCAACTTGCGCCCTCTGATTTGGAGGCTTATATCGATGACAAACCTTTGATATCGCCGACCACCAGAGCTCGGTTCATTCCGATTCTAGAATCTAATGAAAATGAGGAAATGAAGACTGGTGATACCCATTCTTCTCAAAAATCAAAATGCGAGCTGGTGATCTACATGATTTGTTTAAGTGTTTTGCAGTTCACCTATTTTGAAGACGAAAGCAAAAGGTATAATGGAAAAAGGTTCTGCTGATGAGTTGACTGTGTCAGTTGCTAACCTATTAAAGAAAGAAAACAATGAGTTTGATAACCTCCACTCATTTCACCACCAAACCAATTCTTTATTTTTTTTCTCTCTCCCACTTTTCCCCACATTTCCATTTTAATTCTTCATTTTTTTGTATCAAAGTTTAATTTTCCAAAACAAATTTTCATCTTTAAATAACTCTCCAAAATTCGAATTTTCCGAAATTCCATTCTCAAATTAATTTTTCCAAGATTCCAATTTTCAAAATTTAATTTTTCGAAATTCTATTCTCAAATTTACTTTTTAAAATAATTTCTCAAAATTCCAATTTTCCAAGATTCCAATTTTTTAAAATTTAATTTTTCGAAATTTCTATTCTCAAATTTACTTTTTAAAAATAATTTTCCAAATTTCTAAAATTCCAAACTTAATTTTTAAAATACCGTTCTTAAGTAATCTTTCAAAACTCCAAATTCTTTCAAATTTAATTTCCAAAACTCCAATTCATAATTTAATCTTCAAAACTTCAATTCTCAAATGATTTTCAAAATTCCAATTTCCAAAAATTCCAATTTTCACATTTTCAAATAATTTCCAAGTTTCCAATTTTCATAATTTAATTTTCAAAACTCAAATTCTCAATTAATTTTCAAAACTCCAATTTCTTTCAAATTTAATTTCAAAAACTCCAATTTCTTTCAAATTTAATTTCCAAAACTCCAATTCTCACATGATTTTCAAAATTCCAATTTCCAATTTCTAAAATTCCAATTTTCACATTTATTATTATTATTATTATTATTATTATTATTATTATTATTATTATTATTATTACTTTACTTATTTATTTATTTTTAAAATTCCATCTTCAAATAATTTCCAAGATTCCAATTTTCATAATTTAATTTTCAAAACTCCAATTTCTTTCAAATTTAATTTCCAAAACTCCAATTCATAATTTAATCTTCAAAACTCCAATTCTCAAATGATTTTTAAAATTCCAATTTCCTAATTTAATTTCCAATTTCCAAAAATTTCAATTTTCACATTTGTTTTTTTATTATTGTTAGTTTATTTATTTATTTTTAAAATTCCATCTTCAAATAATTTCCAAGATTCCAATTTTCATAATTTAATTTTCAAAACTCCAATTCTCATATGATTTTCAAAATTCCAATTTCCGAATTTAATTTCCAATTTTCAAAATTCCAATTTGCACATTTATTATTATTATTATTATTATTATTTTATTTATTTTTAAAATTCTATCTTCAAATAATTTCCAAGATTCCAATTTTTATAATTTAATTTTCAAAACTCCAATTCTCAATTAATTTTTAAAACTCCAACTTCTTTCAAATTTAATTTCTAAAACTCCAATTCATAATTTAATTTTCAAAACTCCAATTTTCAAATGATTTTCGAGATCTCAATTTTCAAATAAATTTAAAAACTCTAATTTTCTTTCAAATAATTATAATTTTACTTCGGTTTTCAAATATTTTTTTAATTCTACCACTTTTTATCATTCATTAGGGTTTTAAGTCGCTAAAAATCCTGTTTTTAAATAAACTTGCTACATTTCCTTTTAGGTAAACACTTTTCTCAAATTTTCTTTAATTTTAAAATAATTTTTCGTTTTCCTTGATTTTTAATAAGCATGAATGAATTTTTCAGAAACAATGGAATCCATAAGATTAATTCATGCGAAATCAATTGGGCTTTGGTGGGGGCCCTACATATGAATTTTCTCTTCTAATTGTCAGCTGTTATGCTTAATGAGTATTGTTTGATCTTTGTCTTGCTCTTTGATATGCATGTGATAATTTTATACTTGAGCTAACCCTATTTCCATGATAGCGCACTATTAAGGTATGATCTCATTCCCACTTTGCTTATTCTTATGCATGATTTGCTTTATTATTTGATTATTTTATTTTGGTATCCATTGATTTCTTGACCAATTGTAATGTTTGCTTCATCTCATTAGTAGAGACCCGTTTTTAGGAACTTAGAGGGGTGTTATGGTCTTTATCGTACCTTCCTAACAAGTAACTTGACCCCCGAGCCCAGATTTGGTTTTTCGCATACAATCTTTTCCAAATAAGAAATCACACTTAGGGATTTCTTTCTTATTTTGTTTTTCGTTTAAAAATAAAACAAAAATAAGTGACGATTCCAAGTCATTTTCTAAAAAATAAATCATTTTTCAAATAAAAAGTGAGTTCACCATCGAGTGGAAACGCATGAGCAGAAATGCGAGTTCCACACAAAGATAGGTTGAATTTTATCAATTTTATTTTTGGGCTTTTCTCTTGACCAAATAAGAGGTCTACTTCAACTCTGATGAACCAAAACATTTCAAAGATGTATGCAATGGGATAAAACGTCAGAGATTTCATTTCCATTTACTGCATTGAATTATTCTGTACCTTGATTGGGACTTATCAGACTCAATCCAATAAAGGAACTTTAATACTTATTTAATATATGGAAGGGATTTGGAAATGCTGACTGATGGTGTAAGTGATCTATTAAATGAACTTTTATGACACACATGTATACTCAACTTTCAAACCTTCGGATAAAGTAATTTTGAATAATTTACAAATTGATTCATGAAAGTCATTTGACTTTGAGAGAGTTGCTTCATTGAAACAAGTGGATGGCGAGGTAGGGTTCTAAGTCAGCCCCCTTGGATTAGCTTTGCACTTGAAGCAAATCCATTTCGAATTAATAAACATTAACTTAAATCCTAACCCAATCCAATCTTTGATGTAAGATATTTAGTTAGAACCTAAATTAATTTTTTTTTTTTTCAAACTCGACTTAAATTCGATTTATACTTGAATTGATTGAATTAGACTTGGATTGAACAGGTAATTCGGGTATTATCGATTAAATTAAGATGGATTAAACTCGCTAATAATGATCTTTTTAACTTTATTTTTTTATATATTTATACTATTTAAATAGTAAATAACATGTCATTTTAAATGTAATAACAAAAAACTTACCTTACAAGAAAAATAAAACAATACATAATTTATTTATTTTTTAAAATTATTTGAAATGATATAAACATAATATTGAAATATATAATAATTTAAATCATATATACTAAAAAAATATCAAATGGAGTTCGAATTGGGCTTGGGTTGCTCAAACCCTAGGTCCAAACCCAATTTAAATTGAGTTTGGATTGAAAAAACTCAACTCAAATATTAAAAATGATTATTCAAACCCTCTTAAACTTTAGGCGTTTGATTCGGGTTGGGTTGGCCCTCCCCAGATGTAAACGATTGCCCAGCCATTATGAATCATAGCTTGCAATTTTTTCCTACCCTCTATCTCCTTTTATTTTAGTGCAATTTGCACTCATATCTTGTTCTTATTATCTTTACTTAAAATTTGCTTAAAGGTCAAAAATTAACAAACGCCCACCTTACCCTCACGCCTCATATCCCTGGCGCATAACCAAATTAGATCAAGTACAAGATTGGGCTCTGGGCCCTGACCTCTAGCTGGGCCTGGCGGGCCTGCCAAATTGGGCAAGTCCATTCATGGAATGGGCCCATCGAAACTGGAGGTTACGGCCCAGGAGCAAGTAGTCCTCTTTGAATATGTTTTTGCATTTTCAAAATATAAAAACTACTTTTAAAAATATGAAAACAGTTAAGCCGACAATAGGTAGGAGAAATTGTCCGTATTAGACTTTGACTTGGTTTTCAAATGCGGCCACTTTTGCCTTATTGAACTTGAGTTTGAATGGTCCATGCATTTACAACTACTTCATTTCAAGATATAATATTTCAAACAACTTTTTGTCTTTCTTTTTTTTACTTAAAGGATAGCTAATGTTAGGTATCATATCACCACCCAAAAAAAAAAATTATAAAATTACAAATAGAGTCACTAATTCAGAGAAAGGGTTTTTTAAGAATTTAAAAAAAAACTACATGGCAATGAAGTGATATATAACCTAAAGTAGTTAAAAATAAAAATGGAGAGTTGAGAGAGAGGGTACTTATTACTTAATGATTTAAGTTGACTTTATATCAAATTATACCTTAAATATTCATTTAAAACTTATTATTTAATTCTTACTTTAAGTATTAAGGTTGTTTAATAAAATTAATTTAAAATTTATTATAAATCATCAAATTAACATATTTATCCTCATATATAATTAGAGTAAAGAAAATTGAGTAACAATAGATACTATGGAGTAACAAAAGAGATCATGAAAGTAATTAAGGTAAATAATGATTAAAAAAAAAAGTAAAATGAAGATGTAAACTTAAAATAAGTTAATTGTTTTTACTTATTACTTAAAATTATTCCCAATCAAGCATACTTAATTTACTTAATGACTTAAACTAAGTTATTGGGTTGGTTTACTATACACCCACTTAGAGTGAATTTAAATACATATCATATTTTATTTTATTTTTAAATAGAAAGTAATAGTGATTTCTATATAAAATATAAAAGCTTTTAAAATTTTACATTAAATAAGTAATCATTTTTAGAAATTGTTTAAAAAGCTGACTTTAATTTACAAAATTTTTAAAAGTAATTTCTGAAGATAAAATCAAAGTGTATACCTTTTTTTATAAAAATTTCGAATTTTTTTATTTAAAAATTCTTATTACTTTCTATTGTTAAAAAAAAAACCATATTAAGGTTTTGTTTAAATACATTTCTTTTATCTCTATATATAATTAGTTAAAAAATAAAAATAAAATATTAAGAGGGTATTTGATCAATCAACTTAATGATTTAATAACTTAATTTAAGTCATTAAATAAATTAAACTTACTTAATAAAATAACTTAATATTATAGTTTTATAAACTTAAAATGAATAAAAATAAAAATAATAATTATATTATTTAAAATTAATGAGATTAAATATATTAATTGATAATTTAAAAAAAATAAAGAAATCTTGTCAAACAATTTTAATACCAAATTTAATTTAATTTAATTTAAAATTAATTTAAGCTCACCAAATCCTCTTTAAAAGTGTTTTTGACTTTTATAATAATAATAATAATAATAATAAATAAATAAATAAATTGCTAGTTTAATTAAGAGAGAGAGAGAGAGAGAGAGAGAGAGAGAAGAAGAGAGACCTTGAAAACGAAAGGAAAGTGGGAATTTGCCTTATCTCTATAAAAATGATGAGATGACCAAAAACGGGCCCTAAAGAAAGGGGAGTGGTTGGAGAGAGAGGAAGAGTTAAAGCACTAGTAAACCTTCAACCGAGGGCAGTGGGCACACACACAAAACCCAATATGTCATAAAGGAAAGGAGAAAGGAAGCACCCGATAATGCAATAATTCCACACACCCCACTGCCTGACTCTGACTGCCCACTTGCTGTTGACTTGTGCCACCAATCACCAAACGAAAGGACACCCAAAATTATTAGATACTGCCAATGCACCTGAAGAACAACACGTGCCCTCGGCCCCTTCCATGCTGCGCGCCTGTGTGCATGGGAATTGGAATTTCGATGACGTTTACTCCTTCAAGATGGAATTCAAAATTTTCATCTGCTTTGACATTGGCAATATTTGAAGCCGTTCAGACCTTTTCTTCTTTTCCCTTGGTGTCTTTTCATCTCCAAATCTACAATGTTTAGAAATTTCTTCCAGACAAGTCTTTAACATGAAAATTGAGTATTAAATGTATTGATTTTAGAGATGCTCACCGTCTTGGCCCTCTGGTTTGATTAAACATTGTACTTACTTTTTATTTATATATTTATTAATTAGAGGTTGAATTTTGAGACCCGTCCAACCTTTTTTAAGTGCTTTAACCCTTTTGGAGCTTTGATTCAATCAATTGAATCATAACATATCATCGGAAAGCTACATAAAATGTGAAAAACATTACAAATTTATGTTCCAATAGGGAACATAATCATAAAGACTAAAGTTATGTGGGCTACTGTATTAATCTCATTTTAATTAAGGAAAAAGAATTCATTAAAAAAAATATGTTTTGAATAATTTTATTAAAAATTAATTTTTAGGACAATTTTATTTACAAAACAAATTTTGATTTTTTTTTTTTTTTTTATTAAACAACTACACATGCTGGTTAAGGGACCTTTATATTTTAATTTCAAAAACACATTTAATAAAAAAATTTATTAACATATGGTGATCTTTCACTGGAAAATTTAGGTGTTTTTATTTTTTTTTAGATAATTAAAAATACCAGAAGTAAAATATATTTAAGATTGCATTTTACAAGTATTTTTAAAAACTTATTTATTCATTCACAAGTGGAAGGATATGTGATTAGAGATCACAATTCGTGTTGATGGGTCGTGTTCATATCGTATCAAAGTCTAGGTATTATACTACATAACTCAACCCAAACTTGACATGAATAATAATTATATAAAAAACATAAACTTAAATATTATCTAATTATTAAATAGGTAAAATGTTGTGTGACCCATTTAACTTATTTAATAATCAAATTGAGTTAGGTTTTGGATATGTTTATATGATTAATGTTTCAAGTAACATATTTATGCATGTTATTTAAAAACAAATTTAAAATGAGTTAAATAGTTTTAAGATATAATTAAATTAATAATCAGATTATTATATAGGTCAATTCGAGTTAAATTCGTGTTATTCGGGTTCACCCAAAACAAGTTTTGTAGATTGATACAAATTTAACTCAAACTTATGAAAAACGTGTTGAATTCATATTGTATTCATGAATTATGTCAAATTTTATCGCTACTATATATGATATCCATCTATGGAAAATTACAAAGGTAACATATTAGAGGAGGTCTGCCTATTACTAAATTTTTTATTTTATTTATTTTGATTTTGTTTTTGGCAACCGCTCAATATCCTCTATGATAGGTTAGACCTCAAAACCACAGTGTGCAAGTGAATAGATGTCTTAAGTCAAAATTATAACACATCATGTGATATATGGTCCTGTGATAGCAATCTAAAACTGGATAAATGACAGAAACTCTAAAGTCATAAAGGTGTCCACTGTGAGATGACTATGAATGTGACTAAAAAATCTTTATCAATAATCCAGAAAAAGAATGAGGTGTGAAAAACAACATTGTCATGAGATCGATACTCCATCTATAACAAAATATCCATAATTCACTTTCAACCCGAGCTCCATAAAGAAAAATGATAAGGTGATCAAGGTGGATATCTAAAAAAGGATGTGAATGTGAAAACATGCCTTTCACCTTCTTGTAATAAAAATATCGAGTTGAAAATAGAAATAGGCAAATCAACTGAAGAATGAAGTACCAAGCCCATGACAGATGAAGAATGTAAAAAGGTGAGCGTGATCAATGAGCATATCCCAAAACATCAAGCAGAAAGTGACAACAAGCCAAAAGCAAGTGTCAACTCAAGAAAATGAGACTATCTAAAGCCCTAAGGGGAAAGTATGCTAGACTCAACGAAAGACTAGAAGAAGTCAACACTACATGACAAAATGTGATCCAATTGATACTCAAACTTGCATTGATCTTTAATCACTCTCAACTGGAAACCAAAAGAGGGAGTATTGGATCTGAACTGTAACTAAAGAGGATCGGAAGACCCTCAGATGTACCCATGTGTAGGAAAGGAATCCTAGTCGAAGAATCTAAGCTCATCCTATAAAGTCAAGGTGGCCCTAAAAAGAAAAGGGGTGGACTTTAAAGGATCCCTAGTAGAAGCGATCGTACCCTCCAACGGTACGCAACCCTTTGCACACCTCTGAAGAGACGGGATGCTTCCATGCAAGGTGGTCATCACTTCTACACATGCACTACCTCGACATCCTAGGAGGTTTCCTAGGGTGAAAGCTCTCACAACTCTCAACACTCAGTGGTAATCTAAGGTGCACAGTGAGCAGTGTGGGTGTATCCGAAAAACTTGTGAAGTTAAGGTAGAAAAAGAAACACATTGGTCACACAGATATGCATGAAACCTAGCTTTAGGTTATACAGGTCTTCAAAGATCGGACTCCAATCAACATCAATGTGTCGACCACCTCCAAAATGCTCCCAAACATAGATATAACCCATTGCTAGACCCTACTCCTAATCACTAGCTTGGTCGAAGAGCAAACAAAGCAACAAGTCTCATATCAAATACGCGATCAAGGGAAACAAGGTTGACTAAGACTAGGGAGTTGGAGGTAAGGGGAAAGATGTGTGTCCCACATAGACAAGCAATACATGCATCACATAGAAGAAGAGCAGTCATGCAAATAATAGGTATATCATCCATATCCACACACAAGCTAGGCAAGAATATGATAAGCAAGATAGGTATATAACAAGAATAAATAATATGTTGAGATAAACAAGATAATATATAATAAAGAGAATCAATCACACCAATATGAATGAGATATACAAAAATGAGAATATACATATCAAGGAAAGTAAAATAATTATACAACAAGAAGAGTCACTATGCAAAAATAAGTAAGAGAATCAATCGATGTAATCAGTATGTGAACATCTCCAATGAACAATAATAACTAAACATGCATCATGGATAAACATACCAAAGCTCTCAATGTGTAATCAACACCCAATCATACAAAAACACATAGAGAGGGGTATCTACTAATCGACCAATCAAACGTCACATTTCCCTCAACTCAGGTTCTAGTTTGACACTCTAAAAATCCCTAGTAGAGTCGCCATTTTGTGGACCCTGCATTATTCACATGCATTCCCACTCGACGGACGACACTCGTTTTTTTTTATTTATTTTGTGAAAAATTGATTTTTTGAAAAAAGACTTGGAGTCACCACTTATTTTTGTTTTATTTTTTCAAGAGAAAACAAAATAAGAAAGAAAACTCTAAGTGTGACTTCTTATTTGGAAAAGACAGGTTTATGAAAAATCGAGTCTGAGTTCGAGAGTCAAGTTACTTATTGGGAAGGTACGGTGGTGAGCCGTAGCACCCTTCTAAGTTCGTTTACGCACAACATCTACTAAACGAATTAAGAGAATTGTGATAATTAATTAATTAATTAATTATGGATACCAAGAAAAATAATCAATGTACAAGTCATGATGAAAATCAATATACATAAAAATAATAATGAAAATCTAATTACAAGAATACACAAAATAAATGACAAGAGGATTATGTAAAATGATTTATTGAACTAAATAAAATAAAATAAAATAAAAAAGATATTTAAAAAATTAGTTTTTGTTAGCCCAAGGGTTCTCCTAATCAGGTTTTGATGATAACAAACCATGGTTAAGTGACTAATTGTTTTAAACTGTTAAGAATCTCAGGCTTAATCTCAAAAATTCATCAAGGACCAAACGAATACGGGATCGAGATCATTTGGAAGACTTGTAATCATAGGAAATGAATGTAAGATGATAGCATGAGTGCACTTAGGATGTTCATACCTTTTCATGCATCTTAGAAAACTCGGTTTATTCTCTAAAACTTGATTTTCTTTAAAACCTGAGTTTCATCAAATATACCTTAGGCAAACTGATTCAAAATTGGCATATTAACTCACCTAAAGACCTTGCCTAAGTATTGGAAAAGAAAGAAATCAAAAAGGATAGGTTTTCGGGGCCAAAAGGCTCAACCGGTCGAGGCTATGGCCAACCGGCTCAACCGGTTGGGGAACCGGTCGACCGGTTACCCTTGTCCGGTCGAGGGAGCAGAAAAATCTTCTCTCTCTCCCAGTAGCTTGTTCTTCCCGGTCGAGCCTCACCCTCGTCCGGTCGAGGTCCGGTCGAGGTCCGGTCGAGGCAACGGTAACCTGCCATGCATTAATTGCACCAACGGCTAGTGATCCGATCGACCCTTTGCTCGTCCGCTCGAGGCTACTTTTCTGCTGTTTTTGTCTCCCGAGCTTAGAAACCTATAAATTGAGAGCTCCTCTTCATTTATGACTAAGAGAACTATTGCATTCAAAGCCTACCTACCTGTTCTTGATCAAAAAGCTCTCCATCTCTTTCTAAGTGCATCAAACCATCAATTGCATATTCTTAGTGCACTCTTACAATTCATCCTAGCTTTCTCTTGTAACTTGAGCCATCCTTAAGCCAGGTTGAGAGTTTCATCCTTGTATAAACTAAGTGTGAAAGCCTTCAAGTGGTTCAAATCTTGAAGTGATTGTGTAAGAGCCCATTGGAGCCGGAATCCAAGTGTAAGACAATTGAAAACTTGATTGAAGCATCAAGTTAGTGGAACCCTCACTCGGTTAGGAGGTTGAGGAGAGTGGACGTAGGCAAGGAAGGGCCGAACCACTATAAACCCGAGTTTGAATTCTCTAACCTTATCTCTTTCCTTTATTTGTTTTGTGCATATATTATTGTGTGGAAAAAGATTTTGAAAAACCCAATTCACCCCCCCTTTTGGGTGTTTTCCTTAATTAATTCATAGCCTTGTTTTATCAGTTTTCAAGAAACTTCAAAGAATTTTATTAAAAATGATTTTGAATTAATGATTTCAATTTATTTATTTACAAAAAAAAAATAGTCAATTTATTTTATCAATTTCATTTGTATTTAATTTTCAAAAAAAGTTATTTACACTTATTGTATCAAAAGAATTTATTACAAAATTTCAATTTGGTAACAAAAATTATTTTTACTTACTTTTACAAAAAAAAAAAAATGAATGAATTTTTACAATTTTATTTACAAAAAATATTTCAATTTGTTTTCATTTAAGAAAAGTGATTTATACAAATTATTTTTTAAAAAAAAAACATTTTTTTGGACAATTTTATTAAAAATTATTTTTGGGACAACTTTATTTACAAAACAATTTTTGGACAATTTTTATTAAATAAATAAATTTTTGGACTATCATTATTAAAAAAAAAATTTCAAATTCTATTAAAAACAATTTTTTTGGATTTTCTAAAAGCATTTTTATGAATTTTTATTAATAAAAAAAACATTCTTTTATTAAAAAAAATTATGAACTATTATTTTATTAAAACATATTTACTGAATTATTCTTCTTATTTAGACAAAATTTCTAGTTTGTTCTATGTTCAATTTATGTACACATTCAATAAATATATACAAATGAATATTTATAAGAACTAATAAAAATAAAACCAAATAAAAGTGGGAAATAAAATATATACCCAAATAAGCTTACCGTTCATCGTCTTCTGACAACTTTTTCTATCTCATTTTCTTCCATAAAATTTCATGCTCCACGTGTTATTAATATGTTCTCAGCCAACAAAATTGCGGAATAGGTCCATGCAAAAACAAAAATAGTACAAATGTAAATATCCAAAAATATGTAGAGTCTAAAATAATTATTCAAGTTTAAATTCAAACCTCAAATTAGTCCAATAAATTTCAACAATTAAAAATGGACCCAAAATTAAAAAATATACAACAAAAATATCCTCATGCCAATAGCCATAGTGCAAAATTTTCCAATTAATTATCAAAATACAAGCAAAAATAGTCAAACTCAAATACAATAAATCAAAATAAATTTAATTAGGCCTAAATTTAATATCTCATGATTTAAACCTAATTTAATAAACAAACTCAAATTCACAACCAAAATTAAACCCAATTTAATATCCAATAAATATACAAGCCCAAAACACAAAGATCAACAACCTAAATCATAATCAAAACCAAACTCAATTTAATAAATAAATAACTAAATAAATTAAATCTAAAATCACAAACCATCATTGCACAAATAAATAATAATAATAATGAAAAATGAGTGTGAGGGGAAAGTGAGGGGATGAGAGAAAAGTGGAGGGGGTTGTCGATGGCGACTGGCCAGTGATCCTATCGGCTATAGTGAGGGTTGATGGGTTTGTGGAATAATAATAATAATAATAATAATAATAATAATAATAATAATAATAAAATAAAGAAAAAAAATAAAGTAAAAAAAATAGAGAATGAGAGGAAGAAAATGAGATAAAATGAGAGAATGAAGGGTCTGGGTCTCTCTAGAAGTCGGGTATGGTGGAGGAAGAGAAAGGAAAAAAAAATGGAGGGAAAAAGATTGGAAGAAAAATGGGTAGGAGAAGAAGAAGAAAATTTTAAAAAAAATTGGGGAAGAAGTGGAGGGTTCCCGGCTGTCCAGAATGGGTGCTGGGGGATAGGGATGACAATTTTCTGGGTTAATCGGGTAACCCGCCCCGGCCCGCCCCTATTGGGACGGGTTTAAAATATAATAAACGGGTATTGGGCGGGTATGGGAATATTTTTAAAACCCGAATCGGGTTTGGGACGGGTATGGATTTTGTTCCAACCCGCCCCGCCCCGCCCCGAATATACATTTACAGAATTACCCTTCAACTACCACTAAAATGACAAAAAACTCCCTATATATATACTTCATTATTTCCCATTTCCCCTAATTCTTGCCCTAATTCTGACGGTTGCTCCTCCTCCTCCTTCTTCTTCTTCCTCTGGTACAATGGTCCTTCATTCTTTTCATTTGCCCTAATTCCGATAGTCACTTCTTCTTCTTCTTCTTCTTCCTCGCTTGAATCCCTATCTCCAGGATCAATACGACTTTTTCTTCCTCCCTCACACCAACTAAAATACTCTGAAATCAATTCCATCTTGTTCTTGGTTTAGCCTCAGAGCCCAAAACTCCTCTTTCGCAACATCAAACTAGTCATAGATGATTGAGGATCACCTTGAAATCTTTGTCCGAGAGCACGACACAAAAGGAACGCGAAAACCGTAGTGGATTTGATGAAGTCTTGGTTCAAAGATCAACTTGAAGAGGGATTCACATCCACGGCTGTTCTCGTTTGGTTCGGTTTTCATAAATGGTTCAGATTTATTTTTTATTTTTTATTTTTGGTGTTTTGCACTAATTTTGAATCATTTAAGCTAACTATGGGCTTAAAATGAATGATTGTTGTGGTGTTAATTTCAACTTTGATATTATTTTTTCATTTTTTTGGTATATTATCATAATCAGTGAAAGGAACGTGCATTTGGGTATGAGGTTTGTTCATCACCAGTTAGGGTTAGGGCTCAATGGCATTCGGAACGGGGCGGGGATGGGATTATTAATTTTTTTATTAACAGGGATGGGAACAATCAACCTGCCCCGAAACGGGTTTGAGCCGGGGATGGGAAATAATGGTTCAATCGGGTGCGGGAATGGGATGGGAATGACCCGTCCCAAACCCGCCCCGTTGCCATTCCTACTGGGGGAGGAAGTAAATAAAATAAAAAAGAAAAAAGGGGTTGTGAGGGTGGCAGTGTATGAAATGTTGTGAGGAACAGAGGAAAAAAAAAATGGAAGAGAGAATGGGGTCGGTGGTGTGTGTGTGTGTGTGTGTGTGTGTGTGTGTGTGTGTGTGTGTGAGTTGGGGGATGAGAAGAAAAAAAAAGAAAAATGGGGAAGAAGAAGTGGGAGGTCCCAACCGCTGGGAATTGGGAGAGAGAGAAAAAGAAAAAGTAGAAGAATGGGAAAAAAAATCAATAGGGAGATAGGGGTATAGCCGTGGGATGAGGAGTATGGGAGGAGAGAGAGAGTGGGTGGGGTGGTTGGGGAGTAGGAAGAGAAAGGAGAGATGTGAGAAAATAAAAAAATAAAATAAAATATAATAATAATAATAATAAATAAATAAATACAAAATACAAAATAATAAAAATTAAGAATTAAAGGGTGAGTGAATAAAAAAAAAATATCACATATAATCGGAATTTAAAATCTGATGACAAAATTGGGTTCAAAATCAACGTAAAAATAAAAATGAGATAAATTTTGAGGTCTATAGGTACCTTATTCGTTTCTACTCAAATAAAAATTGTCTTAGCACGCTTCTATATTCATAATTTTCTTCGAAAAATCTCGGTCGTGGATATATTATTTTTTGAATATGACAATGAAGTGGAATTAGAAAGTGATAATACAAATCAAAATCGAAACTCAATTACACGTAGTTTTTTTTGTAGCAACTGATCAAGAATTCATACAACAATTTTGAGACCAAATTTCCAATGAACTCTTTCATGTATTTAATTAGTTTGTTATATTTACCTTTTACTATTGTAAGAAATGTGATGTTTAGATATTAATATAAAATGTGATGTATTTGGATATTTGAAAATATGTACTTGAATTGTTCTGTTTTTTCTTTAATTTGATTCAAGTTTTATCAATTCATTATTTTTTAGATTATTAAGTTTAAATATTTTGTTTAATTATATAAAAAATAAATATATTAATTATTTTTTGTAAGGACAATAATGATAAATTATTTATTATAATAATTATATTATTTTGAACTTTTCAGAAATCATTAAATTAAATTGTTTTTCTTAATACATTAAGATGTTAAGATATTAGTTTTTAAAATCCAAAAAAACATACAACTTAATACTTAATAGAAATAAAATATTAAAAAAACAAACAACTGAATACTTAATACTATTAAGCATTATTTAATATTAAGTTAAATATAAATTCTATTTAGAATTAAGCCAAAAAAAAAAAAACACCACCTTAGTATGTTAGATATGTTAGTGGGTATCATTTTTTAAAATAGTTTGAAACTCAAATTTAGAGTAAATTAATATCAAAATTTATTGGATCAAAATTGATCTAGAATGACTATATCGCTTTCTCCTCTCCATATAACTCCAATTTTAGGAATTTTCTCATTATGTAAAAACATTATGAATAATAGATTTAAATCAAGCAGGACTTCATATATTAGATTCTTAATGAGTCTAGTATTTTTAAAAATAGTTTGGAACTCCAAATTCGAGTAATTTAATTTCAAATTTTCTAGACTAAAAATAGTTTAGAATAATTATATTGGTTTCTACTCTTCACAAATAAATTTTTGATTTTTTTTTTGTTAAGCTAACAAAATCTAAATCATATGAGACCTAGGGGTGCTTATTAAAATTTAATACTTATTACTCAATTATTTAGGTTGATTTCAAGTTAAACTATACTTAAATTATTAACTTAAAACTCGTTACTTAATTCTTACTTTAAGTATTAAGATTGTTTGATAAAATTAACAAAAAACTTATTGTAAATCATCATATAGACATATTTATCCTTATAAATTATAATTAGGGCAAAAAAGGTTGAGTAATAGTAGAGGCCGTGGAATAGTAAAGGAGATCATGAAATAAAAAAGAAAATCATGAAAGTAATTAGAATAAATGAGTTAATTGTTTTTATTTATTACTTGAAGTTTTTTTTTTTTTTTTTTTACTTTTTGACTTTAAGTCATACCATTAAGTTATTTTGCTAAATATACTTAATTTACTTAATAACTTAAATTAAGTTATTAAGTTACTTTAAGTTATTAAGTTGGTTTATCAAACACCCACTTAATGTGTTGGATTTGTCAAAAATTCTAGTAATTTTTAAAATTGTTTCTAATTCAAAAGTTAGATATAATGATACTAGAATTTCCTAGACCAAAGTTGATCTAGAATGATTAATTATGTTGGTTTTTCATCTCCACACAATTATATTTGGAATTATCTTATCAGACAAATGAATTTCAAATCAAACATGTGTTAATACTTGCATTTGTTAATGAGCCTAATTATGTTTAGGGGACAAACTACTGCATTAAGTTTATCTAGTGAGAAAATCTTGAAAAACAAAATTGTATATAGAGAATGATCAATATATTTTGTAGACCCATTTTGGTTCTAGAAATTATAATATTAATTAATTAAGCTTTTAAGTTTCAAGTTATTTTTAAAAATACAAGACTCGCTAACAAATCCAATATGTTAAAATATAGATTATTGGCAGGTTGGAGGGTTGACTGCATCCATCAACTTCCCTTGTGTTCAATGTCGTGGGCGCCTGGGTAAATGCACTATAAGGTTAGGGTATGCGCATTTCCTAATAATAATTGCTTTTAGGAGAATTAGTATGACTTAAGGTCCTACAAGTGGTATTAGAGTTGAGGTCCTGGGTTTGAATCTCAAGGATGTCATTGAGGGAAAGATTGTTGGCAGATTGGAGGGTTGGTTGCATCTATCAACTCCCCTTATGTTCGAATGTCGTGGGCACTTGGGTGAATGCACTATAAGGCTAAGGTATATGTCTTTCCTGAAAGCATTTGCTTTTAAAAGCGTTAGTAACATTTGATGTCTGACATAAATATATAGAGAGCAAAAAAATTATTTTAAAATAATTTAGTTTCAAAGATTCTTAAAAATCATTGCAACTACTACAAATGCAATACTTGAAGTCTCTTCATATTTGAAGTCCATTTGTCTAATTAGAATATTCAAGAAAATTCATTAAATTTTAGAAATGATTAAGCACACATATGTACTAGCTTTTATTCATACATGTATCATCTCTTGTTAAAGCATTTATTATTTCATGTTCAAATATGTACAACTTTGACCATTGAACAAAGACTTGTAGCTCCCTTAATGAATTTTCTAATTTTTTTGAATTTTCTCACTAGCCAAAGGAACTCCTCATACAAAAATTGTTCCAAAATAATAATCATGATTTCTCTTATCCACATAATTATATTTTTCCAAATTTTATTACTAAGCAAAAAAGAAAATAAAATCAAATAAAACTTAATGTACCAGATTCATTAATGAGTCCAATAATTTTTTTTTCTATAATTTGAGACAAAAAAATTGAGTCATTTAATAATAATTTTTTTTTTAAAAAAATCAAAACTAGTTCAAAATGACCATGTCAATTTATTCTTTATATATATTCCAATTTTCTCATTAGGTAGAGAAATTCCAAATCAATAAAACATAATGAAAATTAGTTAACAAGCCTACTATTTTTTTTTTAATAATTTGAAATTCAAAATTGAATTATTTAGTGCTTGTTTGGATACACTTCTTGTTTTCTTTAAAAGCGAAAAATGATAGAAACTCCTATATAAAATGTAATAATTCTTTGAGTTGTACCTTAAACAATAATAATTTTTAATAACTATTTGTTAATATATATATATATATATATAAAAGGTAAGTGCATACTTGTTATATAAGAATTATTAATCCACAGGTGTATCCAAATGATTGGTTGATATCATAATTTGCTAGATTAGAGTGATCCACAACACATTTTGTATCCAAATCAATATTTAATAACATAGTTTGCTAGATTATAATTCATTTTAAATAAAACATTATTGGTTATTATCATTCTCTAAAATATTATTATTTATTTTGAACAAAAATTTAAATTTAAATTTTATTTAAAATTAATTACAATTTATAGCTTTATTAAAATATTACTATCTATATTATATAATTTCCATTAAAATATATATATATATATATATATATATATTTTAAGAAAATGCATGATTTGTGTTCTTATTATCAATCTTACTATTTAAGAAATGGGTGAAATATGTAAAGGTACTATTTATAAAATATTGAGTTTTCAAAAACTTTTATAAAATAATTCAATAAAAGTCCAAACTTTTATTTTTTTTCTTCTTCAATTCTTTTCTCCTCCCTTCATTTTTTTCCCCTTAAACTTGAAATGACAAGTCAAAAGAACTCCCTGCTTTTCAATTATTTTTAAGGTTGACATATGGCTAACAAACATGTCACATTATTTTTCTCTTTTCTTCACTTTACCTAGAAAATAATGCACCTTAAAATAATGATAAATAATTAATGAGAAAAAATAATATAAAAATAAATACATAATACACAATTTTGGAGGTTTAGAATATAAGATTTTATATATTCATGCTCAATGAAATATTTATTTATTTGATAAATCTTATCATATATAGATAAAATAAAAATACCTCTATCATATTATTTTATTGTTCTTATTTTTTAAAAAAATTTAAATTTTTATGTGAAAATCAAAATTAATTATCATGATTTTTTAACTTTTTGCTTATAATTCTTGCTTAGAATGTAGTTTTAATTTTCTTCTTAGTTAAAATGTTTAATATTTTTAATTAAAAAGGTTAAAAAATTGGTTGTGGTTATAAATTTTTGTTTTGTTAAAATTTTTTATTTTTAATTTATATAAATAAAAATAAAATATATATTTTAATAAAAAATTGTATTTAATTATTTATGCTAATTTTATTTTAATTTTATTAAAAATTAAAATGTTTGTATATTAAAGTTGCAAATTGATAAACATAACTTTTGAAAAAAAGATATCACTTTTTGTGAAAAAAAAATAACACTAAAATCTATTAGAAGTGCCACAAAAGTATTATACTTTTAACACACTTTAATGTTACTTTTTATTTTATTTTATTAAAGAGTGATACTTTTTGCATAAAAGAGTGGTACTTTTTTTCATAAAAAAATAATACTTTTTTTTTCTTATGATTGTGTTAATTGATGCACAATTTCAGTATACAAAAATTAAAAAAATTAATATAAATGATTATATACAATATTTTTATCACAAATATATTTTATTTTTTATTTTATATAAATAAAAATTATATTTTTAATAAACAAAATATTAGAACCAGTTTTTGTCTTCTTTAATTAAAAATATTAAAAAGGCAAGAAAAAAAAATTAAAACTATAATCAAATTAAATTCATAAGCAAAAAGCTAAAATTATTATTTCAATTGTGATTTTCACATGAAAATTAAAAATGAAAAAAATATATAAATAATAAAATAATATGACAATATAATAAGATTTATAAAATAAACAAATATTTTATTTAGTAGCAATATAGAAAATCTTATAGCCTAACTCTCTAAATTTGTTCATCATGTATTTATTTTTGTATTAAATTTACTATCATTAATTATTTATTATATATTGTTATTTTATGTTTTAAATGTCCATAAATAATTAAAATCAATAAATATAAAGAGATGAAATATTAAGAAAATTGAAATTAAAAGATTTCATCAAGCTAACATATTTATTAAGAAAAATATATATATATCATTGGGGAGGGGAAAAAGAAAAAAGAAAAAAGAAAAAAGAAAAATAACGTGGTATGGTGATTGCGAGGTGTAAAAGTTTTTTTCATTTTTAAAAAACAATAATAATGTGTCAGTTGACAGGAGGTGAGAGGAGGGTTTGAGGGTAAATTTGGAATGCTAATCATTTTCAGCGGGGCTTGTTTTGAGGATTATTTTCCCCAAAAAAACATCCTTTGAAAATCAAAGTTCTAAAAAATATAATTTTTTTAGATAATGCATGATTACATTATTTTCCCTTAAAAAATTCTTATTATATTATTCATTTAGTGAATATTGTCTAGACCCCTAAGATGATTTATTGATTTTAGGGATAAGTCCAGTAACACATATGGTGATGTTTATTTTTTGACTGGATAGAAAAAATAAAAAATTTTAACTTTTTTTTATTTATTTAAGTAAAAGCAAAGTGTGGATATCAATCACCATAATTGAAGTGATTAGGTATAATGGTTGATATCAACGTGTCACTTTCATCTTAATAAAAAAAATCAATGCGTCTATTTTTATTCTTTATGATCTCCTTGGTGAGATTGTAGGACCACCATACCCTACCCCGCTTCATGACTTAATTTCGCTATATTATATAATCATATGAAAAGTTGGTAATTTAGTAATTAACATTATTTATTTGTAATAGCTAAGAATTAATGAAGTTGGGAAGCCCTTGTGGAATGTGGCTTAGTCAAAGCCAACCTATTTATGGGATATTAAAAGGGAAAAGTGTGTATACCACAAAAAAAAAAAAAAAAAAAAAATCATAAAATAGGATTTATAAAATAAAATTTTCAAGTAATCATCTAAATAATTAATATTTTATACATTATTATCTTTTAATGATATAAGTACTGTTTTTTACCATATCAAGTATTATCGGTTAGTATATGAAACTTGAATTATTTTTAGTTAGTTTTTATTTTATAATTATTTTTATATGAATGTGTGGAAACATATTTTTTGAAAAAATGTGTAATAAATACCGGTTTTCTAATTAAAATAATATTAATATTAATTATAATTTCATGATAATGCCTTATTTCTATTAATAATTATAATGGTATTGCATCTCCTCTCTCTCTCTCTCTTTCTTTTTTTTTTTAATTCTTATTAATATATAAGATATTTATTCAACCTTTTCAAGTATAATTTAATTTCAGTTGAATTTCAAAATCAATAATTCGGGGTGGAGTAAGTTGAAACCGAAACATTCAAACTTGATGGTGGTTGGAAACTTGGAATTTTGCCCTAATCCTCTTTTTGAAGTCAAAACTCCACCCTTTTCCAAAGTCCAAATGTCTTTTAAAAAAACCATACACACCGGCCCAACTTAAAAAACCATCTAGTGGCCCCGATTTTGGACTTTCCAATACGGACACAAACTGGGCTGGCCTAGCCCGGCCCACCCAGACCCCACTCTGGGAAGTAGGGAGTGGTTCTCACGCCCAAAGGTCGGCCGTGGCTTCAACGGTCGCCTATCCCGTCCGCGCGCGTGGAAAACAAGGCGCGTTGGTGGGGGAGTGGATTTCCCACTGCAACAGGGAGCAGTTGTCCTCATCATAGCTCAAGTAGTGGATCAGCTACTCGCCGTTTGATTAGCAGTGATGCGCACGCGGTTCCACTTGGGATCCGACGGTATGAAGCTTCTCTGGTTTTTAGTAAATTATTAAGTTTTATGCAGCGAAGAGTTGTAAGGGAAGAGTAACTCAACAGGCTTAAGTGTAGTGGCGCATTCATGGCCATGGGATGCAGGTGCGGGTCCTACAGCTGATCGTGCGGTGGAAAAAGGTTCTCTCACTACGTAGTTTTCAGCGAATCATCTGTCTTCTTCTCCACTTTCTCGCCTCAATGGTGGATATGAGCAGAAGCTTTAGCTTTTGATTTTTCAGAGCTTCCAAGCTTCAAAAGGCAAGGCCCTTCCCTTCTCAGATTCGCTTTCAGTTTGTCCCTTCCTCCTTTTCGAATTTTCTCTCTTTTCGATCCCCCTTTTAGCAAATACAGAAGTGAATAATATTCCCTTTCGTTGAATCCGTCCTCGCTCCAACCTTCTAGGGTTTTTCAACCATTTCAGCTTCAAAATGTTTGCTTTTGACTCAAAATTTTCGGTCTCTTTTGTGGCTTTTCAGTAATTTTGCTCGAAACTCGGCCTTCCACTGCAAAATGATTCTATACGCCTTGGTCGTCTTTGAATTTTCCCGGTTTTCAACGCTGCGGCGGCTGCGAAGTGTGGGCATCTGTGGGTGATTCTATCAATTTCAGCTCGTCTCTTGCCTTGATAGTTAATAAAATTTTTGGGTTTGACGTTGAATGTTGTGTGTGCATCTTTGGGTGATTTTATCATGTTCAGTTCAGATGTTGTCTTCATAGTTGATATTTTCAGTTTTGATGTTGAAGATTGGTGATATATAGTGTATCTCTGTAGAAATACCGTGGAATTTTGTAATAATTCTTGTGGAAGAAATGGAGGAGGGAGGGAATTGGAGAGAAATGGTGACCAAGATGCTGCCACCAGGAGCTTCTCTCCCAGACGAAGTATCCGATCTCGATTACTCCATAGCTATAGAGTACGAGGGCCCTCCCGTGTCCTACAAGCTCCCGACAGTCGAACCCCTTGATGTAAATTCATCTGCAATTCCAACTGCATCAATTGCAGAAACCCTTTCTGAATCGCAGAGATCGGTGTCTCTCACTGGTGCCCCTGTAATTGAACCCATTCCGTTGCCCGTATCTTGTATTGCTGGTGTCACCAGTTCTCCAGCACAAAGTCCGAGGGTTTCTGGGAGCTCGGAGTCAGTAGTGTCAGTTTTGCAGAACCCTGATTTTTCCTCAGCGTCGCCCTCGGTGTCACCGGGTTCGGTCCACAATCCTCAGAGTAATGCTACTAAACAGGTGGTGAGTGAGGTGAAGAGGGTGCCTGTGGTCACATTTAATACTGTTGATAGATCGGAGAGGAAAGTGGTAGAAGTGGAGAAGCCCGTTTTTGCTGAGTATGTTGGGGTTTCGAAGGGGAAGAGGGAGAGGAAGAAAAAGAGAGTTTGTTACAGGTGTGGAAAGGGAAAGTGGGAAACGAAAGAGGCCTGTCTGGTTTGTGATGCCAAGTATTGCAGCAGTTGCTTGCTTAGGGCTATGGGGTCAATGCCTGAAGGGCGTAAGTGCGTGACCTGCATTGGCGAGCCAATTGATGAATCGAAGCGGTTGAAATTGGGAAAACATTCAAGGTTGTTATCTAGATTGCTCAGTCCTTTGGAAGTCAAGCAGATAATGAAAGCAGAGAAAGAGTGTTCTGCAAATCAGCTTCGACCTGAGCAATTGATTGTGAATGGATTCCCTTTGAAGCCAGAAGAAATGGCTGAATTACTTGGATGTGCTTTACCTCCCAGAAAGTTGAAGCCTGGTAGATATTGGTATGACAAGGAATCTGGCCTTTGGGGCAAGGTGGGTGTATTTTCAAATACGTTATATTCGGTTTAGTTTCAATGGTTTTGCTTTTTACATGTTGGGATTGCTAAGAAAGTGTCTTCTTGTTAATCTGACAGGAGGGAGAGAAACCCGATAGAATCATAAGTTCGAACTTGAGTTTCTCCGGGAAACTTAGTCCTGATGCGAGTAATGGAAACACTGAAGTTTACATCAATGGCCGAGAAATTACAAGACTGGAACTGAAAGTGCTAAGGGTAAGTCATTTAATTTCTTAAACTGGAAGTTTGACTTACTATTTCAGTATTTCTTCTTCTGTCATATTTTGTGTATTATAGGTCTATATTTTTATAAATAACACTCTCTAGGATTTCCCACTCTCTTTTTATATTTGTGGCTTCTAGGATTTTCTAAAAGCCTCCCAACTGGTATCATATGTGGATGCATACCTTGTTTTTCTCATGAGAAGTGATGGATGAATGTAATGCACCATGATTTAAAGTTTAAACTGGATTGGGCTCTTAATGAGACGTGGCTCATTCTAGGGTCTCCATGTTCTTGATTAAGTTTACTGCAGTATTTTGGTTTAGGGCTCCAAACATGGGGAAAGGCTTATGTTTGAATTAGGTTAACAGCCAGCATTAAACATTGATTTGACCCCTTATGAGCATGAGTCTTGATGCTTAAAAGGGATCTGTTCAATTGGCCCTCATTAGTTTTCATAACTACCCATTGGCTGCTTGATAATGAGGATAGTCTTATTTTTGCTGTGTTGGGAGCACCAACACATATTTACCATTCCACCATATGGCTAGTGGCTACAGACATGGACCATGCTCATATGTTCTAGGTACCAATATGATTTTCACTGTCCTCATCGCATAGATGGTAATCACTCATACCTGGATTGTCTTCCCCAATTGGTTCTCCTTAGTGAAGGAGCATATCAATGTTTCACATGATAGGCTCCTAGCTCACCTATCAAATAAAAAAACAAGTAAGCACTTAGCCCATATGATATGATTATCTGTCTTTCCTAATTTGGTCTTGTAGTTTGTTGTCGATGTGATATTGACACTTAGGTGTTTAATGTGTTCAGCTGGCAAGTGTACAGTGTCCACGGGACACACATTTCTGGGTCTATGATGATGGCCGTTATGAGGAGGAAGGTCAGAATAATATCAGGGGAAATATCTGGGAAAAGGTGTGCATCAGGAAATCACTATTTGATAATTTTGATATCATATATTAAACCCTTGGTATCCTTTACATTACAGTTTGAATTTGCTCTTTCCTAGACAGGCATCAACTCGGTTCGTCTGTGCCTTGTTTTCCTTGCCAGTGCCCCATGGTCAACTTCAAGGACTGAGAGATGAGGCTAGCAATTATACTACTGTCCCAAATTATCTAGAGCAGAGAAAGGTTCAGAAGCTTCTCCTAATTGGACCTCATGGCTCTGGAACCAGCACTATATTCAAGCAGGTACGGCCTTTTTATGCATGCATGATTGGGCTATGGTTTTCCAAAAGATAGCAGTTGGTAGTTATCACAGTTGACTGGGAAATTTAAGATGTGAAGAAGAAAAATCTGAATCATTTTCAAGAATATATTAGCTACTGAACTTACTGGTGATTTTGGTTGGTTCTTAATTTATCTGTCTATATGAGTTAATCTGTTTTGTTTTGTTTTTGTTTTGTTTTATATCTCTAAATGTGCATGTGTATTTTGTAAATTATGTTACTTTCATACGTGTTGCTTTATTTTCTACGTTTCTTTGAAAGAGTACTTTATATTTTTACATCATTTCCTTTCTCTCTTGAAGGGTAAATATTAACCAAATATGTACAAAAACCTGATATTAAGTGCTTGAAATACCACTTACATATTTTTAGAGCCATAAAGATGGGGTCGTGTCTTTTTGTTTAATTGAGTTGGATTTAAAGCACATAATCACACCTTTGTAGCTATTTTCCTAGTTTTAAATTTTAGGAAGTTACTGTATCTGGAACTGGTATATTTGTTGAAGTGTAATACTTACATATATGTACAGGTACCAAAGCTTTCAAGTCGAATGGCATTTCTTATTGGGTGGGGGGTGGAACTCCTAAGAAAAAGGGGCTCACTATTGGAAATCTTTTTGTTCTCAACGCTGCTTTTTTAGGCAAGTGGAACTGGAGATTTGTCTTAGAAAGAGAGCCTCTATGGAAGTGAGTTATTGTTGGAAAGTTTGGGATGGAAGAAAAATTGGTGCTCCAAAGTGCTGAGGGAAGGTTTTGGTATGGGATTGTGGAAGGCAGTTAGGAATAAATGGAAGGTTTTTAAAGTAGGTTTCACCTTATTGTAGGGGATGGGAGGAGAGTTAAGTTTGGTATGATAGATGGTGTGGTGACTTTCCTTTGATAGACTCCTTCCACTCCTTTTAGAAACTTCTTCTCCTTCTTATATGCCATAGCTAGTTCAAAAGATTAGTGGGTAGCAGATGTAAGGGAGCAGTCTAGGAAGCAAGGACTTTGAAGTCCTTGCTTTATAACAAAGTACCATGATTGGGGAGTTAGAGATGGTGGAGGCATTTATGAAGAATCTTCAACCTTGAGGTTAAGGGTTCAATTCCTTACCTCCACTTGCAATTAAATTTAATTGTGCCAATCAAAAAAAAAAAAAAAAAAAAAAAAAATGAAGAATCTTCGAAAGCATATAGCTTTGGGGTTTCGAAAGCATATAGCTTTGGGGTGTAGAGGATAGAGTGGTGCTTAGAGTCTTAGAGTGGAAAGTTCTCTGTAAAATCTTTCTACTCCTTTTTGGCACTAGGGGGTTCAAAGCCTTTACTAATTAGTGATGTTTGAAACTTGTGGGTTTTGATAGAGGTTTTTTTGCATGGGAAGCAATGTGAGGTAGGATATTGACCTTGGGTTGGTTAAAAAGGAGAGGTGTGTCTGTAGGGAACAAAGGCTACATGTGTGAAGTGGAAGAAGGATTTGTTGACCATATTTCTACATTGTGCCTCAACAAGTATGTTGTGATGTTGGTCTTTTCAATATTTGGGATATCTTGTGTGATCCATGCTTCAACAAGACTGATGTTGCTAAGCTGGAATGGGTCCTATGTTAGGAAGAGGCGGAAGAGAGCATGGAAGCTTGCCCATGTGTTTATTTTGGACAATTTGGCGGGAGCACATCAAAGGGCTCAAATAATTTGGAGCAACATCAAAGGATTATGTGGAGACATTTGGAGCAAGTGCTCAAATAATTTTTATGTACTATTTTTTGGAATTTGTTGAACATTGTATAGGGAAGGCACCTATGTCTATGGTTGATTTTATTGACTGGTTAGGTTTGAAGTAGAAGAGTAAAGGAGTTGTGTCTGTCTTGTTTATTCTTTTTGCTTCATGCTCTTTGTATACTCTTTGCGTGCTTTGATCAGCACCCGCTGTAGTTCTTTTTGTATGTTTTCATTCATTTATATATATATGTATATTCAACTGATGCTATTTCTGGCATGAGCTAATATGTTTAGAGGGATAACTTCTTATTATGTTGAATTCTTTACTGAAATCTTACAGCAATCTTTTGGAGAAGTATTCATGATTGCAACAGATTTGTTATTCATCTGTTCAGGAGAGAATTCATTAAGCAGCAGCTTTTGTGTCATCTGATTATGCATACATAGCAAAGCCTCATTTCAGCCAGTTTGAGTTGGCTATGATGACTTGTGAATATTTGCAAATATGCATATGAATCAAATCATTTTCCTTGTGCTGTTGTGTAGAAAATAAAAATATTCATGGTTTGATAGACGATAGTCACAAACAATTAATTGAAGATATCTTTCCCCTTACTGCCTATCATTTCATTTGGAGCTAATTTTAGAAGGTTTTCTCTAAACATCTTTTTGTGATTCCTATATTAATGAGATGCCCATTTTCCTGCTCATTGTGTTGCTGGACAGGCCAAATTTTTGTATGGGAACAGGTTTAGTGCTGAAGAATTGCAGGATATTAAGTTAATGATTCAAAGCAACATGTACAGATATTTAAGCATTTTGCTTGATGGTCGGGAGCGCTTTGAGGAGGAAGCATTATCAAAGCTGAAAGCATCAGATTCCCAGGATCAAATTGCTGAAGCAGGTAATTTTATTATTTACTAAGTTACCTCCCTTAGGTTCTTTTTTCTCATGTATTAAATCATCAATCATGAATCTCTACTAAAGATAGTGCTCTGCCCTTTGGAAAGTGAAACTTTGCTGCATGTATACTTTCCTTCTTTTAATACAATTCTTATTTGCCTATCAAAAAAAAAAAAAAAAGTGAAACTTTGTCGCACCCTTGTAGGAGGTTCCAAGTTTGAGTTTCAATAGAGGCAAAAAGAAAAGTTTTTTTTTTCTTTTTCTCATTTTTAAATGGTTTAATCATGAATTTCTACTAAAGATAGTGCTCTGCCATTTGGGAAGTAAAATTTTGTAACAACCTTACCTGTACTCATGCTCATACTACTACAGGGTGGGTTTAATGAGTCTCAGTTGAATTTGATCTTGACCATTTATACAAATCACTCCTAAAAATTAATGAGGTGTAGTATGCAACTTTTGGTAGTGAGTGATTTGAAGTAAGATTTAGACATGAAATGGGATGTAAAATAATGACTTTGGTTTCATTCTAGAGAGATGTACCTGGAAAGGTACTCTTTTTCTCACGGTTGATAGAATGGTTTAAAAGGAACAAGAAAAAGTCGTACATGGTATTATTGACTTTGAATGAGCACATGGAGGGCGGTTGGATCTGTAAAGGAACAATCTGGTGGTTCTTAGAAGGTTGAGCAGTGTTAAGTATGTATATTGATATAAAGAACACATGCTGTGGAGCAGCAGCTGGTGTAAGAGCAATTGGGGAAGAGACCAATGAATTTCTGATAACAGTGGTCCCTAATATTTTTGAATTAGATATTATGAACCTGGCATGCTGAGGAAGAGGTAGTATGGTGCATGCTATTCATTTATTATATAGCATTAGTTGATGAAAAGTGTTGGTGTTTATTCTGAGAACTATGGGGAATGGTGTAGAGTCTAGAAGTTTTAAGATAACTAGGACTAAGATAAGAAGCAATATAATTCAGAGCTGGATGATGAGGCAAAGAATAGTTATGAAGTGTTGTATGATCGATGAAACACTTCCAAAATTTTCAATTTGAAGGAAAATAGTGCTAGATTATTATGAATTTTAAGACGTCTATATTAAGATCCATTATAGGAGTTTTGAGTATAATTAGATCTTGATTATCAACAATTGAAAAAGATAATGAATATGTTCTAGAAGTTCAGGACTTCTGTTTTCAGCTCTTTTGTACTTTGTTAGGGTAAACAAATTTCCTCTGTATCATCAAGTAGTGGCGTTGATCATTTCATTTGCCAAGGTAAAGAAAGGGGAAAAGTGTTGCTGACTTCACTGCAGAGTCTCCAATAATTGATTTTGACTTTGTTTCAGGTGAAGAGCTTGAGTCCAGCGAAGCTAGTCAGTGTATCTACTCTATCAACCCCAGGTTGAAGCATTTCTCTGACTGGCTCCTGGATATCATAGCAACTGGAGATCTGGATGCTTTCTTCCCTGCAGCAACTCGGGAGTATGCTCCATTAGTTGAAGAGGTGTGGAAGGATCCTGCCGTACAGGAAACATATAAAAGAAAGGATGAGCTTCACTTTCTTCCAGATGTTGCTGAGTATTTCTTAAGCCGGGTACTACATCTAGTATCTCCCTTTTTTTTTTTTGCTACTTGTGCTACAGTAAAAACTTACTTGTAGCATTTGATTGTTCTGTTATTTTTTTTTTCTTTGTATGAGTTTTTGGGAAAACTGGGTTCTTCTTGAGAATGTTGTCTTTTCTAGGCCCACTTCAGGAACTAGTAGGATGTGTGATGAGCATGTGATCTTGTGGTGGTTGGCCAACCAACTGCAAGTTAGGAGGCCAGTCAAGTTTTTTTCTTGACATTTCTTTCCGTGCAGAAGTAATGGAACTAGTGATAACTTGTTCCTGCAATGCCCTTCTACTTTTGCGTTAAGTTGACTGGTTCCTCTGGAGATTTTTTCTGTGTTTGTTTGTTTGGTTCTTTATTCTTTATTCTTTCTCTCTTTATATTGAAGAACTCTTTTTCCTGCTCTTCCCTGATAACTTCTGGTTTTTTTTATAGAAAAAGAAATAGGAAAAATTTCGCACTGCATTCCTGAACCATGTAAGCAAGGGCAATAGGTTTCATTATGCGCCCATGCATCAGGTTTACTTGATTCCACTACCTTGAGCAGAAACATATATGAACAGTTAATACAATTTTCGGACTCAATCTTATAGTCATTGTTATTCTTGGTCCTTATTTTAGAACAAGGAAAATGCTTATGATGTCACCACTTGCTGATATGGCAGGTGGTGATTGGTGGAAGTGACATCTTCCTCAGAATAAGACTATTCTATACTTGTTTCATCTCAATTATGGCGTGTCACAGATGCAATCCCCAGGGTGGTTATTTAGTTTCAGATAACCAATGATTATCTTCCACCCACCCCCTCTCCCCCTTCAAAATATCAGTTACAGTTTACGGTTAGATCTGAATATTCAATAAGCAACATTGATATCGACTAGTTATTTACTTTGTTTTCTTCCTCTCAGGCTGTTGAGGTCTCAAGCAATGAATATGAACCTTCAGAGAGGGACATACTATATGCAGAAGGGGTCACACAAGGGAATGGTTTGGCTTTCATAGAATTCTACCTCGATGATCGTAGTCCAATGTCTGAAACCTACACAGACAATCAGGAAGCTCCATTGCAGCCTGTGACTAAGTAATTTCTTACTCCTATAATATAGAAAAATACAATTTCCCTGACTGCTGAAAGAATTATTATTATTAGTCTTCAAATATTCTTTTACTGCTCAGCTATCTTTAGTTCATTGGAAAAGTTTTCTTCTACTGCTCAGAAATTGTTGCAGTCATCCATGTGGCAGGGCATACTGGAATACTTATTTCCAATTGGAAAATAACTGGTTTGAGAGTCTGCTGTTATTCTGAGCATGCTTTTAAATACCTATTGGTATTCCAATATCTATATGTCAATATGAACCTCCCTCAGTTTTTATCCTAAACTTCCCATGTTTTTGCTATTAATTTCACTTTTCTTTTAAAAAAAAGTAAAAATGAATACCTGTATTTCAGTAGATATCTCAATAATATCTTTGTACTTTTGAACCTTAATATGATGAACTATATCAATATTTTATTCTCTACTTCCAAGTAATGGCAGTTCATATTGCAAATTGTATAGTAAACATAGGATCCATTTTGAGTGTCATATTTTTTTACTTTATTAGGTCTTCTGCAAAATGCAGTGTTGTTAGGGATGGCAGCTAATTATGAGTTAGATATATCTAACTTCTGTTTTCTGAAAATTCTGTATTTGTATTTTTTGCTTTCTGGGCACAACTAAGAATGGTTTATGAAGAGTCAAATATGAGGTGGTTATCGAAATTGTTGATGGGAATAATCATTGACATGCTAAAATAGAGGAATAAGAGAAGTTGCAATCTCAATAGAGTCCCTGGAAATATAGGTTTAACAACATCCACTTGCTTATTTTCAAGCAAGATATCTGATATAGAAATGGGGTTCCAATTGTTTATCCTGCTTCTCACTTCCTACTATGCCTCTTTTGTTTCTCTCATTGGGATTTGATTTATGATCATGGAATTGAGAATGTGTCCATGTTCTGTTTTGCTAGATACCAACTTATAAGGGTAAATGGCAAGGGAATGAGCGAGGGTTGCAAGTGGGTGGAAATGTTTGAAGATGTTCGAGCTGTCGTGTTCTGTGTTTCCCTAAGTGACTATGATCAAATGTCAATTGGCACAGAGAACAGTGGGAGCGGAACCCAGCTTCAAAACAAGATGATGCAATGCAAGGAGCTTTTTGAGACAATGGTGAGGCACCCATGCTTCAAGGAGACTCCTTTTGTTTTGATACTGAACAAGTATGATGTGTTTGAGGAGAAGGTGAATCGGGTACCTCTAAGTAGTTGTGAATGGTTCAACGATTTCAGTCCTGTCCGGCCCCATCACAACAACCAGTCTCTAGCCCACCAGGCTTACTACTACATTGCAATGAAGTTCAAAGACCTTTATGCTTCCCTCACAAGTCAAAAGCTATTTGTGGCCCAAGCTAGGGCAAGGGACAGAGTAACCATAGACGAGGCATTCAAGTATATAAAGGAGGTTCTCAAGTGGGATGATGAGAAAGAGGAGACCTACTACGGGGGAGTGGAGGATTCCTTTTATAGCACAGACATCAGCTCCTCGCCTTTTATTAGGCAAGAGTGAAGTGATTTCAATGCCTTAACTTGTATCTGCTATATAGATAGGGAAGTAAAAGGAAAAGTGCCTGCTGTTCTTATTACATGCTTTTTGGAATAAGGCTTATTTTTTGGGAAAACTGAAATTAATGATACATATATGGGTGGGTGGTCTTCAAGTGGAATGTGTTTGTGGGGGCTTGTGATTTTTGATGGGGAAGAGTGTTTATCCGCAAGTTCCCAATGGTGATGGTGCCCACCAGCCTGGAAGACCATTTTACTTTGTGAAAGAAAATGCAGCAAGCTTCGCACAATTGTTCTGTTATTGCTTTCTTAAGTTGTGGAGTCATATGCAGAAAATGATTCATATAAATGTATATTTGGTCATCTCTTTCACCGTTGGATTGTGCTTTCCATCCCATCTTTTATTTTATATTTGGTGAGTAATTTCAGCTAATCCATAAGTAACATGACTAAACAAATTCCCATTACCTAAAGCAGGTTATTATTAACAATCATGTTTTTAGCATTAATTTGAATTACCCTAATAATAAAATTGATTTTTTCGAATTATGAGGTTGAATTTTAATATCAAATAAAGTGAATTAATGGAAATTAAAAATTCAGACAAGGATTTGATAGTTGCTTCTTTCAAAATTAACTTCTTGTTTCATAGCAAATTACCAAAAAATACTGTCCAAAGCAAATTTTCTTTTATTTATTTTTTATTGTGTGCCTTATTTCGAGATATAAATATTTTTATTATTATTATTATTATTATTATTATTATTAAGAACTAAAGAGAATATATTTAATGTTGACTAACATTAAGAATTGTTAACTAACTAGTAAATTCTAGTTGGACTCCTAACTTTTTACATATTGAAAGTCAATTGTATAACAACAAGGAGTTGCTTAATATTATTTTTTGATGATTTAAGTTGAATTATTATATATTATTGATTTAAAATTTATTAGTTGATTTTATTTTAAGTATTAAGGTTGTTTGACGGGTTAACTTAAAATTTATTTTAAATCATTAAATTAACATATTGTAGACCCTTTCTTAGACCAAGGGATATTTGTTGATCACTTAGGAAGAGTTGGGATTTTCATGTGGAGGAGGGGGGGACGACTTCCATGAAGGAGTTGTTGAGACGTGTGGCAAGGACTATTAAGTTGCCATGGTGGTGGTTGAGAGAGGGACATCTCTGAGCAAAGAATGATGGATGGAACGAAGAGCTTCAGAGGATGATGGCTGGAACAGGGACGTTTGGTGGAGAGAAGAAAAAGCTAGGTAGAGAATGATCTCGAGAGAGAGAGAGTTGGGGGAGGATCGGAGAAGAAGGCGAAGACTTTTGTTGTTAAAATAACTATGGACTCACATATGGAGCATAGTTTATGATTAAACTATTTGCATTCACGTATTTATTTTCTGTTTGTTCTAAGGTATGGGCCACCTCATGTGTAGAGCCCGATACTATATGTGTCTCAAATGATGGGCCTAAGACACATATGGCCTAATATTTAAAGGGAATGGTTCCTAAGACATAGATGATATATAAAGGCCTGTGTATGTTCATAATTGAAAAACAGTTTTTTGAAAAGAACCAGAACGCGTTCTCTCCCGCTTCCCATCGCCAGAGAGATTAAGAAGGGTGGTTTCCCTCTATCGCCTTAGAAGATTCATACCATATTCAACACAAAATGGACTCAGGTTTGTTCCCAGGCAATGGACAAAGACAAACATGTTTTTCTATATTTGATACATATCTAGTTTCTGTTTTTGGGTGATCATGGAGGATATAACATTTTCTGAGTTGGGAAAAGCTACAGACTCAAGTGCTTGGAGTTGAGCAATCCTTGCTCGAGTGGAATTATTTAGGTGCAGCCATTGTATGCTCTGTTTTCCCATTTTTGCATCATTCTGCTCTTTTCTTTCGCTGATAGTTGGTTTTGTTTCTGATGATTGAGAGTGGGCATTAGAGATCATACATATCAGAGTTGGTCTGCATACACTTTCTGTTCGATTTTTCGGTTTTTATAGAATCAGAAATCATGCTCTATTTCTTTGCTTTGTTTTGGTTTCTCTGTAAGATGCCTGCAACCATTTTTTTTTTTCCTATTCTATATTTTGAGTTCATTTTGGTCACTCTCAATCAGTTCACAAGCTCATTGACAGACTATGAAATGGTGCGAGGTTTAATGGTCTTTGGTTTGTTTATGTATTCTCTATTTTGGTCTTTGTTGTGTTTAGGGAGTATCCCGGCCAGCTGGGTTGGCCATCTTGGTTGGGATGTTCTTGAGAGAACCCCGTATACCACCTTTCACACAAACGAAAACTCCTGGCTGCCCGTATTGCCATGTAACCCAAGCACGTTAAGTTGAAGGGTTTTTGTCATAACTCACGTTTTTGCTGTATGGAGCCATTTCAGTTTTGTTTTAGATACTGGGTTCTTGTTCACTTGCGAGGATGGATGATTTAGTCTAGTAGGGTGGTGAGCAATGGTGTGCCGGCGGTTCAGAAAGTCCAATATCGAAGGTTGAGTTGGGGCAAATGCTTCAAAAATCAAGAAAGCGCACTACAATCTACCATTGAAGTATCACCCGGACAAAACCCAGATGCTTGAATCCAATGATCGAATCTCTCCGTCACACCCATGCCGCAACACCGTCATTCCATCGCCACCGTTGATCTCCTTGGCGACCACCATTGTCGCACCTTTTCCACACACCACCCACTATACCTTGGCACCCATGGAGTTGCCTCATTCACGCACCGTAGCTCTACCACCTCCGGTTGACGCCCACTATGCTTGCACCGCTATCACTTTCAGTCCCCCATCTCACAGTCATCCCACTACTCATTCATTTGTTGATTCCTACGGTATTTGTTAATGGAGTTTAGTTTTCAAATTTGATGATTTAAGGTTGTCCTGTTTGTTGTTGGATTGAGTTGGTCTGGTCATTTGGGCCTTAACTTTTAGTTTTTATTTCTAAAGTTCAGAAAATTGTTTTGTTTTTGTTTTTAAAAAATTAATTTTAATGAAAGTCCGGAATTGTTTTTAATAAAAGCTCAGAGAATATCTTTAATAAAAGACCAACAAATTATTATTTTTCAATAAAAACAATCTAGAACATTATTTTTGAATAAAAACAGTCTAGAATTTTTTTTATTGAATAAAAAATAGTTTAGAAAATATTTTTATTAATAAAAATAGTCCAAATTTTTTATATTTTATTTTAAAAGGTTCAAAAATCAATTTTCAAATAAATGTAAAGTTCCAGAAAATTCATCTTAGAAAGTTAAAAAAAAATGTTTTTTTTTTAAAGTTTAAGAAAATTAATTTTAATAAAATTTCAGAAAATTGTTTTTTTATAAAAATCCAAAATTTATTTTTTTAATAAATTGCACAATTTTTTTTTTAATAAAACTGTCCAAGTTTTTCTAATAGAATAAAACAAATACTTTTTGGTATATTAAAAAAAATGAATAAAGTTTATTTTATAAATAATTTTGGAAATTTTTGTTTCCTAGTAAAAATCCTTTTTTACTAATAAAATTGAGTTGAATATTTGTGGACCCCTCATTTTACTTTGAGTTCCCACTCGATGGCCTGACTCGTTTTATTTATTTATTTATTTGGTGAAAATTCTTCGTCTTTTGATATCAAAGTTTAATTTTCACAACTTTAATTTTCAAAACTCCAATTCTCAAATTTAATTTTCAAAATTCTAATTTTCAAATTTAATTTTTTAAGAAATCCAATTCTCAAACAATTCTTCAAAATTCCCATTTTCATTTTTTCCAATTTTTAAATAATTTTCCAAAATCCCCATTTCCGAATTTAATTTTCAAAACTTCCATTTTCTAATACTTTTCCAAAATTCCAATTTTCAAATTTAATTTTCAAGACTCTCATTTTCAAATAATTTTTCAAAATTCCAATTTTCAAATTTAATTTTCAAAACTCTCATTTTCAAATATTTCTTTTTAAAATTCCATTTTTTTAAATTTAATTTTTAAGATTTCATTTTTCAAATAATTTTCAAAACTCTAGTTTTCTTTCAAATAATTTTAATTCCACTCCAGTTTTCAAATATTTTTTTTTATACTACCACTTTTCCTCCTTCATTAGGGTCTTAAGTCACTAAAAATCCCATTTTTAAATACACTTTTTAGGTAAGCACTTTTACAAATTTTCTTCAATTTTAAAAAAAAATTCCGTTTCTCTTGAATTTAAATAAGCATGAAGACAATTTTCATGATTCCAAAATAATGGAATTTGTGGGATTAATTCATGCAAAATAAATTGGGCTTTAGTGGGAGCTCTACATATGAGTTTTCTCTTTTGATTGTCAACTGTTATACTTAATGAATATTGTCCGATCTTTGTCTTGCTCTTTGATATGCATGATATATTTTGTATTCATTATTGCGCACTAACTCTATTTCATGATAGCGCTTTATTACTTGCTACCAAGGTACGCTCTCACTCTCACTTTCTTTATTTATTCATTATCATGACTTGCTTTTGATCTATGATCATTTTGGAATCCATTGATCACCTAGTTAATTGCCACACTTGCCTCACTTTATTTAGTAGAGACCTTACTATAGGGCTTATAAGGGTGTTAGGGCTTACCACCATACCTTCCCAATAAGTAACCTGACCCCCGGACCCAACTCGATTTTTCATAGTCTTGTTTTTCCAAATAAGGAGTCTCACTTATGGTTTTCTTTCTTATTTTTTTTCCTTTAAAAATAAAACAAAAATAAGTAGCGACTCCAAGTCTTTTCTAAAAATCATATTTTTCACCAAATAAAAACGAAAAGCGTGTCTCGCCATCGAATGGGAATGCATCGAGCAAAATGTGGGGTCCACAAAATGGCGACTCCACTAGGGAATTTTTGAAGGTCAAGCTAGAACTTAAGTAGAGGCAAATATGACATTTGATTAGTCGATTGATGGATACCTTCTCTTTGTGCTTTTCTATAATTGAGTGTTCATAGCACACTGAGAGTTTGATGTGATGATTTCCTCTGGTTGACTGCCATATTCATTTGGGACATTAACATGCTGATGACATTGATTGATTCTCTTTATTGTCTTAATATATTGATTTTGCTCATGCCATGATTATCCTGCTCGCTTTGACATGATGTTCACTTTGTTGTATCTCTTGTTTGTCTTAGTGTTGATTTTCTTGCTTGTATATTATCTTGATCATCTTTGTGCATGCTATCCTTGTTGCATTCATCTTGATAGTCATATTCTCGTTTAGTTTGTGTGTGGACATGGATGATATACCTATGCTCTATGTGACTACTTGTTGCATGACTGCTATTCTCCTATGTGATTGCATGTTGCTTGTCTGTGTGGGTCACACATCTATCCCCTTACCTCAAACCCTCTAGTTTTGGTCATTCATTTCTTTTCGGTTCTTACATTTGCAAGTGTGAGGCCTTGGGTGTACTTGTTTCTCTAACCGAGCTAGTGGTTAGGAGTAGGGTCTAACGACGGGCTATATCGATGTTTGAGAGCATTCTAAAGGAGGCCGACACATTTGTTGATTGGAGTCCGATCTTTGAAGACCTATATAGCCCAGACCTAGATTTCAAGATATTTGTGTGACCAATGTGTTTTCTCTCTACTTAGTTTGATAGGGTTTTCGGATGCACCCACACCACTCATTGTGCACTTTAGTTGACTACTGAGTGTTGAGAATTGTGAGAGCTTTCACCATAGGAAACCTCATAGGATGCCGAGGTAGTGCATGTGTGGAGGTGATGACCACCTTGTATGGAAGTGCCCCGTCTTTCTGGAGGTGTGCAGAGGGTTATGTACCACTGGAGGGTACGATTGCTTCTGCTAGGGATCTTTTAAAGTCCACCATTTTAAAGCCATCTTGACCTTGTAGGTTGAGCCTTAGATCATTCGACTAAGACTTCTTTCCTACACGTGGGTGCATCTGAGAGCCTTCAGAGCCTCTTTAGTTACAGTTCGGATCCAATACTCCATCTTTTGGTCTCCAATTGAGAGTGCTTAGAGATCGGTACGAGTTTCAGTATTAGTTAGATCACCTTTTTTCATGTCGCCTTAGATTATTCTTTTCACTCAATGAGTTTAACATGCTTTTTCCCTAGGGTTTTTGTCTTTCTCTCTTGGCTTGGCATATCCTTTCAGTTGGTTGTCTTTTGCTTGATGCTTTAGGATATGTTCGTTGATCATGTACACCTATCATGGGCCCAATACCCTATTCTTTGTACAATCATTGATTCAATTTTCAACTCGATGCTCACATTTTCATTATGGAAAAGTGAAAGACACGTTTTCACATTTACACTTTTTTCGAGAGATTTGCCTTGATCACCTTATCATTTTTTCTCTTTATGGAGCTCGAGTTGAAGGTTGAGTTAAGGATATGTGGTTATAGATGGAGTATCGATCTCATGATAGCGTGTTTCTCACACCTCTTTCATCTTGGATTATTGATAAGAATTCTCTAGTCACATTTGTAGCCATCTCGCAGTGGACACCTTTATGACTCTAGAGTTCTCATCATACATCCAAATTTCAGATGACCACCCCAGGACCATGTGCTTGCATGTTGTATGGTTGTATTTTAGGGTTCTATCTTGTGTCCTTCATCCATTTTGTTTGCATTGTAGGGAGTTAGTTTAGGAGTTGGTTGAGTCTAGAGTTACATTCCTAGAGTAGAGTTGGAGGTCGATTGATCAGAGCAGATTCACATCAGAGTTTAGATAGTTTAGTTGAGATGTCTGACGAGCTAGCTTCCACACTTGCTTCTATTCAAGAGTTCATGGCAAGAGTCAGTAGATGCTTGGATCAGATAGAGAGCTCTCACCAACATCATCATCCAGTCGGCATTAGCACTGATGAGATAGTTCCCCATGCATCTTAGACAACTTAGGTTCTTCCACCTGGGACTTCACATGGCGTTCCATTCCATCTATTAGATCATTGTGAGATTGCTTCACCATCTGCTGCCATAGTGTTGCCTCCCATTTTTACTACTATTGATGATACTAGATTGGCCGAGCAGGAATCTAGGGTTGAGAGGCTTGAGTCTAGGATGAGGCAGATTAGATTACAGGACGGAAGTTTGACTTGGGATGGCATACCAACGACTAGCTTGCCCACTAAGTTTTGCATGCCGGACATTGAGCGTTATTTTGGGATTGGTTGTCCTAAGATCCACTTGAGACTATACAACACAGTCATGAGAGCACATGGGATAGATGATGCACAGTTGGTGATCCTTTTCCCCATGTCACTTAGCGGGGCAACTCAGAGATGGTTTGCCTTAGTTGAGCTTGCGAGACTTCTCACCTGGGAGGACATGGCTCATGAGTTTCTGATTTAGTTTGCTTTCAGTGTCGACATTGATGTATTTAGACGAGAGTTGGAGGCCACCGGACAGAGGCCAGATGAATCTATTTCTTCCTTTGTCAGTCGTTGGAGGGTAAAAGTGGTTGGTATGATAGACCGACCTAAGGAGCAAGATCAGATTGATATGGTTCTTCGAAACCTACAACCGAGGTTTTCTAGACGCCTTGTGGGCATTCCATTTTAGGATATTAAGAGTCTAGTTCACGTAGATTTCAGTGTTGAGGAGACCATTGCTCAAGGATTATGGACATATACTACTCCTTCCCCTGACAGTAAGGGGAAGTAGCCGGTTGGATCATCTAGTAGGTCTGGAGAGGTTGACACTATTAGTTATCAACATCAGAGGCTTGCACTTCATTCATCTTACAGGCCACCTACAGTCAAAGTTCATTTCTCTCATCCACAGTATTAGTATCAACCAGTTTATGTTCAGCAGCCTTACATTGCTCAAACTAGCATGCAACCATGACCACCACATCCGAGAGCCACCACTCCTCCGCCACCCAGACCATCAGAGGCTCGCGAGATAGTTCACTCAATTGGGCATGACTTTGATTAGAGCTTTTGAGAAGCTCAGAGACGTTGGTGTGATCCTTCCTTCGGCACCACGCCCCTTACCGCATCCCATTCCTTCTCATTTCCACTTGCATGAGCATTGCTTCTATCATCAGATTTAAGGGCACGATACTGAGCATTGTGTGGCGTTATATCATGCGATACAGGACTTGATTGATTCAGGGTTGGTCAACTTGTTTGGGCTAAGTGTGACCACCAATCCCCTGCCTACGCATTCTACACATGTAGTTCCCCATCTTCCTAGTCTTCAGTAGATTGATTTGGATGTTGATGATATTGATGGTCATATGGTATTTTGGGATATTTCGAGTGAGGACTTGGTTCAATTGACATGGGTACATCACTTTACAACAGTTTAGCTCATAGCACTTTTCATTTTGATTATGGTCGTCATCAGAGTCATTTCCATTTTGTTGAGTCCAATTTTTAGTTCATTAGGATTATTTTTGTTTTGTTGAGTCTAGTTTGGTTCAGAGTTGTTGTTTATAGTTCATGTTGATAGTCCAATTGTTTGTAGCCCTTTATCGTTTCACACATGATGTACTCATTGGTTCATTTAGTGATATGATCTTTTTATTCTGAGTATGTGTTATTCTCTTTCTCTTGAGTATGCTTTACATATCTTTCCTTGATGTGTGTTATGCTTTTGATATGAGACATCTTTTCACTTATACATCATGATCACTTTGGCCTGACCTATCATGGAGGATATTGAGCTTATTAGCTTAGGACCAGAGATTTGACTTAAGGAGTTTGAGACTGTGACCCATTTCACATTTTGATCAGAGCAGTACCATATCCATATCCATATCCATATCCTGACTTTGTAGACTTTATGATCTACCCATTTTGAGCTTGACATGACACCAACCCTTGGTACCATTATACGACTTTTACTACATTTGTTCGCCTTAGCATACTACAGTGCCATTGCCTATTCCTTCCATCATTTTCTTTGATTTGACCAAGTAGAGTCTGAGATGGTTAGACCTGAGGTGAGCTTTGCATGATGATAGATAGATCATGATGAGAGAGTGGTTTGACTACTTGATGATATTACTGAGGCAAAGAGGTCATCATGGAGCATCCAGATATCAGCCATTGCACATGTCTCGGGTGTTTTGGTATGATCAGAGAGACTGATTTTATGAGACAATGGTGAGTGGATTATAATGATAGAGTGAGGTGATGGTTAGAGGGCTTTGATGATTATCATAGAGCATCAGAGGGAGCTTTCACATGATTTCAGAGGAGTTGACATGGTTGTGTATGAGAGATGCCAGTCTTTAGCATTGACCATGTGAGATCTTGAGGGTGTGATGTATGTGGTTGTGGTTAAAGGATGGGTGGCCATTGCTTCATGAGCTCATTTACCTTATCTACTTTATCACCCTCGCATATAGAGTTACCTGTTATAGCCCTTTGAGCCTCACATGAGCACCATAACTTTTTCTTTCATCATCTCATTTACCTATTACACCGAGTTGGGGACCCTATAGTGCTTGCATCCTTTGATTAGATACGTCATGAGTTCTAGACCTGACATACATATTCAAGCCTCATCTCTCACTCTTCATTGTGTTATTTTCCATTTTGACATCATCTCATCACTTTTTCCAGCATCACATATCACCACTTGTGATATTCGTTATGTCTTTTCTCTCATCATTGCTTACTCGACATTATCCTTGTTTCACCTTGAGTTGTGGTTTTTCACACATCACTACATGGAGGATTGTCACATTCTTTTCCCTCGTTCACCCCATGGGCAGTGGTTCAGAGATCTCAGTTTGAGAGGTTGTCTTGCTAGTGAGGATTCATGTTACATCCGTATGTGGAGAGGGTTTGATCATTTGGGTATGTATTTTCATAGGAGTTCATTCATTATTGATTAGAGTATGCACAAAAAAAAAAAAAAAAAAAACCTTATGAGATAAAAGATAACGCATTCGTCATTATATCATTCTCCATTGAGTACATGTATGGATGTTCGAGTTTGCTTCATTGAGTTTATATGTTAGAGAGAGTTCGTATGGGAGCTATTTTATGAGATTCTATCTTAGTATATATTTTGGGTGAGAGTATGAGTCATCCATTCGATTTTTGTGAGAGAGACAAACGACATTTCTTTAGGATTTCTGGATCCTTACCCTATTCGTCATTACATCCATTTTTATGTGACTTATCTCCATGCTTTGATGCAGGTTGACCATCACTCACTTTCCTATCTTTTTGTTTTCTTCTATCTTTATTTTATTACTCCATTTCGCTCTACCTCATATAATTTCTTTGTTTTCTCATCCTACTTGATGTTTGACTTAGGTTCAACACCCACACTTTAATCTTGCTTATTCAATATGTTCATTCCTTTATCATCATTTTTCATGTAAGGATCCTTAGGTTCGTGACTCATGATGTTTTCTACGCATTGCATCTCATGCATGAGGGGTATGGGGATTATATCATTGGGATTATTGAGCCTAGTTTTCTTTCGTTTCTTTCACCCTAAGTCCTTAGCCTATGTTACATCCCGTGTCTTAAGACCACCCTGAGGCCATGACTTCACATTGTGCTTGACAGCTCAAACATGGGCAATACTTGAGATTGGTTGGAGATTATTTCTTGGAGCATGATGGATAGGGAGTTAAGGTGATGGATTACACTGGGGCATACTCCTCTTATCGGTGATGGATTTTTAGAGGTGATGTGATCTACACTAGGGCATACCCTGCTCATCGATGATAGATTTTTGAGTTAATGACTTATACTGAGGCATATTTTTCTTATTGATGATGGATTATTGGGGTAACGCCCTACACTGGGGCATAACCAATTCTCCTCTTCACTTGGGTTATGGTGGATTAGGAGTTGTAGGATGACCCTACACTGGGGCATAGCCATTTCAGAGAGCACTTTTATTGGAGATACAGTCACTCTACTCGAGATTCTACATTGGGACACACTCCACTCATTGATGGTTGATTTTTGAGATGATGGTTCATTTTGAGACACAGTTGCTTCAGATATTGCACATGTTGAGACATAGCCCTCTCATTGGTGATGAACTTTGATTTATCTTGGAGCATAGACATTTTAGATGGTTTATACTGGGGCATAGCCACTTCATTCATATTCATAGAGTCTGGGGATTTTGATTCATATGGATTATGTTGAGATGTTTCCATTTTTGGCACCAGGAGTAGAGATTGATTTATTTTTTGGCATACACTAAGCATGATCTTCCTCAACAGTTCTTGACTCGGATACACTATTTTATACTGGGACATAGTCGGGATGGAGAGTATTTTTCATTGGAGCATAGTCACCCTATTGGATCCTTTACACTGGGGCACATCCATCTTTTGGAGGGAGATCAGATTGATTCTTTACATTAGAGCATTTGACAGGTGTATAGAGATCATTGGATTGTTTCATGTTGTCCTCATTGCATATTGGGGCATAGCCACCTAGTCGGATGTTTTGACATCGAGACTTGACTTTCTATTTATGATTGCTGCTTTCAATAGATTATGGAGCTATTGACACCTTGGGTTTAGTCTTCTCAGCATACTTAGATGATCTCAAATACCTGTCTACCTTTCATTTCGTACTCAGACATTTCACCTTTGATACTTTCATGTTTTCTATCTTACCAGAGCTTGATCATTACCTTCTTTTATCCTACACATCTCACCATGACGCATGACCTCACACCCCTCTCTCGATTAGGAGAAGATGTAGATCAGTCCTCGATTTCTTTTATTGCGCTTTCATACATCTTTTGGACTTTAGGTTCAACATCTTCCATGATGGCAAGGCTTGATAGATTGTTGATTTATTAGTGATGATGCTTTCATTTTGACAGTTGGCATGCTGAATGTTGATTTGCTTGCTCTTTGCATTTTGAGCACTGGTCATCATTTGTTTTTATTTATCAGTTAGTTTTGTTTTGTTAGCATGGTATCACGATACATGGTCTTGCTTGGCATTACCTATTTGAGGTTGGACATTTTCATTACATGATGAATAAACATATTTCAAAGCATAGTAGTTTTGTGGCATTTTGTATCTCTGTTTGTTCACCGTTACATACTAGGGCATACCTCATTCTTTGAGAGCACTGGACCTTTCAACAGACTTTCATTCACCTTTTGATCTAGTTGTTGACCCCTGCGAGTTGCATACTGGGACATACCCCATTTCCCTAGGATCATTGAACCTTTCACAGGCTTCATTATCTTTTGACTTAGTTGTCGATTCTTATGAGTTGTCATACTGGGGCATATCCCCTCCGACTGAGTTTGCTTACTTATCTTAGTTATCGTTTGGCTTTGGGCCACTCGATCGCTCATTGTCTTGTCAGTTTGAGTTTGAGTTTTTGGGGCCACACCCATATTGATCGGCCATATTCCTATCATCTTGTGTTAGATTTCAATTTCTAGGACCACACCTATATCAATCGGTCATCGTCTTGTCAATTTGAGTTTAGGTTTTTGGGACTGCACCTATATCAGTCGGTCATCTTCTTATTAGTTTGTGTTCAGTTCGAGTTGGGACCACACCTATATATATCGATCATCGTCTTGTTGGTTTGAGTTTAGGTTTTTGGGGTCGCACCTATATCAATTAGTCATCTTCCTATCAGTTTGTGTTCAGTTCGGGTTAGGACCGCACCTATATCGATCGGTCATCGTCTTGTTAGTTTGAGTTTGGGTTTTGGGGCCGCACTTATATCAATTAGTCATCTTCCTATCAGTTTGTGTTCAGTTCGAGTTGAGACCACACCTATATTGATCAATCATTATCCTGTCTGTTTGAGTTGGGACCGCACCTTTATTGATCGATCATCATCTTGTCAGTTTGAGTTTGAGTTTTTGGGGTCACACCCATATCGATCGACCATTATTCTGTCAGTTTGTGTTCAGTTCAAGTTGGGACCTCACCTATATCGATCGGTCATCTTCCTATCATCTTGTGTTATATTTCAATTTCTAAGACCACACCTATATCGAACAATCATCGTCTTATCTGTTTGAGTTTGGGTTTTTGGGGTTGCACCTATATCAATTGGTCATCTTCCTATCAGTTTGTGTTCAGTTCGAGTTGGGGCTGCACTTATATCGATCGACCATCTTTATGTCAGTTTGTGTTCAATTGGAGTTGGGACTGTACCTATATTGATCGATCATCTTCCTGTCAATTTGTGTTCAATTAGACTATAAGGGTTGCACCTATATCGATTGACCATCTTTCTATCAGTTTGTGTTCAGTTCGAGTTGGGATCACACCTATATCGATAGTCATATTCCTGTTAGTTTGAGTTCAGTTTGAGTTAGGACCGCACATATATCGATCGGTCAATCATCTTGTTAGTTCAGTTAGAGTTTGGGGTTGCACCTATATCAATCAGTCGTCGTCTTGTCAGTTTAGGTTTGGGTTTTTTAGGGCCGCACCTATATCGATTGGCCATCTTCCTGTCAGTTTGAGTTTGAGTTTTTGGGACCGTACCTATATCGATCGGTCATTCATCTTGTCAGTATGAGTTTGAGTTTTCGGGACCGTACCTATATTGATTGGTCATCTTCATGTCAGTTCTGTGTCAGTTTGAGTTGGGACCGAACCTATATTGATCAGTCATTCATCTTGTCAGTATGAGTTTGAGTTTTCGAGACCGCACCTATATCGATTAATCATCTTCATATCAGTTCTGTTTCAGTTTGAGTTTTAGGATCACACCTATATCAATCGATCATTCATCTAGTCAGTTCAGGTTGAGTTTTTTAGGATCACACCTATATCGATCGGTAATTGTCATGTCAGTTCCTTTGAGTTTTTTGGGGCCGCAACTATATCGATTGATCATTATCATGTTAGTTCAGTTTCAGTCATGGCGATTGTGTCATGTTCCTTCTTTTAGTTTGGTGATTTTGATCATGGCGATCGCGTCCCATCTGTTTTAAGTGTTTTCGGTCATGGCGACCGTGTCCGATCTTTTCTTTGGTTTGGTGATTCCGGTCATTATGAATGCGTTCCATCATTTCCTTTAGATTTAGGTGACTCTAGTCTTTGCACACTTTGTCCTCACAACTTTATATTCCATCATTTTTTGTATAGTAGATGTGTGGTTTCTCCCTTTGTATGCGTTTGTTCCTATGCTCCTAAGTGGTTCGACTACTACTCAACTTTGAAATTGATTTTCAAGTCACTTTTGGAGACATCTTAGAGAGAGTCTGGATCCATAGCACAACTTTAGAGGCACTTTGAGAGCCACCCTTCTTTTAGGATTTTGGAGCCTATTTTGTTCTTTGTTGGTTTGAGCAAGCTTGTGTTTTACTTGTGTACCTTTAGGGGTCTTTCTTTTTCTTCGGTAGAGTTCACTTCATTCCACTCACTATTCACATTTTCTTTTCACTCTAGTGTTCATATTCCTTACACTCGTGAACTCTACCGAAGAGGGGCATATTTGTAGTCCCCTCTTGGACCAAGGGATATTTGCTGATCACCTAGGAAGAACTGAGATTTTCATTTGGAGGAGTGGGGGACGACTTCCATGAAGGAGCTGCTGAGACGTGTGGCAAGGACCATCAACCACAAGCCGACACAATAGGCATTACGATGCGAAGAGCTTTGCTTGGAGAAATAGAAGGAACATGTATCACACGAGCAAAATCTGAGAAAATACCCTGTATTCCTCGGAAGGCATGAGAGAAAAGCATATTGGCTAGTTGATAAATTGATAAGTCGGGCATTCTTGGCCCACCAAGCGAAATTATTTTTTTTATATTTATAAATAGTAAGTATGAAAATATGAGGAATTCATCCATTAACATTAAAAGAAAAGGTAGGCGAGCCTCTTGGTCTGTCCTATATTGCTCTATTATATTAATCGGGAAGGTTTGGCACCTCGATGTTGGCTCTTCGTCACATGGGGCTGTAGTTTGTTCCAAGGGTTGGGCGTCATCCTAAGGTGTTGTTAAATGGAAGGATCTTATCAATGTCCATGGCTATCATCAGCTCGTGCCGTAAGGTATTGGGTTAAGTCCCGCTACTGCAGCTGCATAAGCCCTTCCCGCGTCCCCCTATGCATCCCGACTAAGGTCTCACAACATTATGCACATAATGGAGGAGCCGTATGAGATGAAAATCTTAGTGCGGGGTGCTTACTTTGACACCGATGACTGCCCATATCCTTGCTTTTCTATCAATCTCGGAAAGATGAGGACTCAATGATTATTCGTTCGCCGGAACCAGAAGTTAAAGTTTTGGTAGATAAAGATCCCATAAAAACTTCTTTCGAGGAATGGGCCAGACCCGGTCATTTCTCAAGAACAATAGCTAAGGGCTTTCTGGAACACCTCTAACAGAGGGACAAATAGTCAATCTTGACATGTACCCCCTCTTCCAGGTCCATCACATTTGAGAGTGGGCATTAGAGATCATACATATCGGAGTTGGTCTGCATACACTTTTTGTTTGATTTTTCGGTTTTTATAGAATCAGAAATCATGCTTGGTTTGCTTATGTATGCTTTGTTTTGGTCTTTGCTATGTTTAGGGAGTATCCTGGCTTGCTGGGTTGGCCATCTTGGTTGGGATGTTCCTGAGAGAACCCCATATACCACCTTTCACACAAATAAAAACTCCTAGATGCCCGAATTGCTATGTAACCCAAGCACGTTAAGTTGAAGAGTTTTTTTTTCATAACTCACGTTTCTGCTGTATGGAGCCATTCTAATTTTGTTTTAGATAGTGGTTTCTTGTTCACTTGCGAGGATGGCTGATTTGGTCTAGTAGGGTGGTGAGCAATGGTGTGTCGGTGGTTCAGAAAGTCCAATATCGAAGGTTGAGTTGGGGCAGATGCTCCATAAATCAAGAAAGCGCACTACAATCTGCCATTGAAGTATCACTTGGACAAAACCCAGATGCTTAAATCCAACGATCGAATCTCTTTGTCATACCCATGCCGCAACGCCGTCATTCCATCGCCACTGTTGATCTCCTTGGCAACCACCACCGTCGCACCTTCTCCACACACCACCCACTATACCTTGGCACCCATGGAGTTGCCTTATTCACATGTCGTAGCTCTACCATCTCCGGTTGACGCCCACTATGCTTGCATCACTGTCAGTTTTAGTCTCCCATCTCACAACCATCCCATTACTCATTCATTTGTTGATTCCTACGGTATTTGTTTATGGAGTTTAGTTTTCAAATTTGATTATTTGGGGTTGTCCTGTTTGTTGTTGGATTGAATTGGTCTGGTTTGAGTTTTCATTTCGGTCTTAACTTTTAGTTCTTATATCTAAAGTTCAGAAAATTATTTTGTTTTTGTTTTTGTTTTTAAAAAGTTAATTTTAATGAAAGTCTGGAATCGTTTTTAATAAATGCTCAGAGAATATCTTTAATAAAAACAATCCAAAACATTATTTTTGAATAAAAACAGTCCAATTTTTTTATATATATTTTATTTTAAAAGGTTCAAAAATCATTTTTCAAATAAATGTAAAGTTTCAGAAAATTCATCTTAGAAAGTTGAAAAAAAAAAAGTTTTTTTTTTTGAAAAAAAAAAGTTTAAGAAAATTCATCTTTAGAAAATTTCAAAAAATTGTTTTTCATAAAAATCCATTTTTTTTTTAAATAATTTGCACAATTTTTTTTTTTTAAAATAAATATGTCCTAGTTTTTCTAATAGAATAAAAAAAACTTTTTGGTAAATTAAAAAAAAATGAATAAAGTTTCTTTTATAAATACTTTTGAATATTTTTTCCTATTAAAAATCCTTTTTTACTAATAAAATTGAGTTGAATATTTGTGGACTCCTCATTTTACTCTAAGTTCCCACTCGATGGCGTGACTCGTTTTATTTATTTATTTATTTGGTGAAAATTCTTCGTCTTTTGATATCAAAGTTTAATTTTCACAACTCGAATTTTCAAATAATTTTCAAAACTTCAATTTGTGAATAATTTTCATGACTCCAATTTTTGAAGGAATTTTCAAAAATCCAATTCTCAAACAATTCTTCAAAATTCCCATTTTCATTTTTTCCAATTTTTAAATAATTTTCCAAAATCCCCATTTCCAAATTTAATTTTCAAAACTTCCATTTTCAAATACTTTTCCAAAATTCCAATCTTCAAATTCAATTTTCAAAACTCTCATTTTCAAATTTAATTTTCAAAACTCTCACTTGCAAATATTTCTTTCAAATAATTTTAATTTCACTCCAGGTTTCAAATATATTTTTTTTTAGTCTACCACTTTTCCTCCTTCATTAGGGTCTTAAGTCACTAAAAATCCCATTTTTAAATACATTTGCTACGTTTCCTTTCAGGTAAGCACTTTTACAAATCTTCTTCGATTTTCAAAATTTTTTTCGTTTCTCTTATTTTAAACAAGCATGAAGACAATTTTCATAATTCCAAAATAATGAAATTTGTGGGATTAATTTATGCAAAATAAATTGGGCTTTGGTGGGGGCCTACATATGAGTTTTCTCTTTTGATTGTGAACTGCTATACTTAATGAATATTGTCTGATCTTTGTCTTGCTCTTTGATATGCATAATATATTTTGTATTCATTATTGTTCACTAACTCTATTTCATGATAGCGCTTTATTATCTGCTACCAAGGTTCGCTCTCACTCTCAATCTCAAGAATTCTCCTAGGGACTTTCTTTCATCTCTTTTCTGATTTCTCTCCTGCGTAGATTTTATCTTCCAGGTAATTAATTACTCTCTAATTTTTCTTTGAAGACCCAATGATTGAATTTTGATTGTTTTTTAGACCTAGTGTTTGATTGAATTTTGATTTCTTTCTTTTTTTTTTTTCTTTCAAAGGAATGGTTCGTGGCAAGTTACCAATGGAGTTGATCGTGGATAAACAATCTCGTTTTAGAGTTTTCTGAAACAAAGAAAAGGGTTTAAAGAAAAAACTTTATGAATTGTCTACTCTGTGTGATATTAAAGCATGCATGATCGTCTATGGTCCTGATGGCGATGGCCCCATCTATTTACAGTCCAAGGAGTGGTTGCTCTTGTTGTTATTGTTACTTGTAGTGTTGTATTCACCTAGTAGTATGTATGAAACATTATTAATTTGTTTAATTATAACATGAGTATTTGTTTTTAAAATAAAAAATAAAAAATATTCTTTTATGGTGAATAAATCAATTTTTTTCTTTTCTTTTTTTAAAAGTAAATAATTGAAGAAGGTTGAGAGCTGGAACTAATAGAATGTATAGCTAGTCTCTATCTCTAATAGAATGTATATGCAAAGAAAGAACCATGTTTTTAATATATATTCATGTTATAATATCAAATTATTATTTTTATAAAATTCAAATGTAGCCTATTTTTCTTTTAGTAATTCAAACTATTTTAACCAGCTACTTTAACAACTCCATTTTTTTTTTTACCTTAATCCCATCGAACATAATAAATAATAATTAATTCATCTTTAAATAATCCTAATAAACACCCCAATTTTCACCTAATGACAACTTTTTCTTAAATAATTTATAATATTTCTTTCACATATATTATATACAATTATAAATTTTTATTTAATTTTACCACCAAATCTCATTGGTATTTAAATATTCTTAAATTTGGGATTTGAATGCATTAAATATTCCAATAAGCAAGATTTGAAATTTGTGGTATGAAAGAAACATAAATCATCAAACTAATTGTGAAATTTGGAATTAATGGAAATATTCTAATAAACAAGATTTAAAATTTGTGGTATGAAAGAAGCATTTTTTTTTTACCCTAAGATTTGTAAATATTCCACTAAAACAATATTTGAAATTTGTGATTCAAAAGAAGCATTTTTTTTTCCTAAAATTTGTAATTAATGGAATTGCACGCATAAAGCACACTCCCTAAGTGGAAATATTCACATAGGTTAGAAAAGATAAATAATTATTATGAAAAACATTTTTTTCCTAAAACAATGAAATATTCCATTAAAACAATATTTGAAATTTGTGATTCAAAAGAAGCATTTTTTTTTCCTTAAAATTTGTAATTAAAAAATGCACGCATAAAGCACATTCCCTAAGTGGAAATATTGGCATAGGTTGCGATGCCAATTACAACATGATCAGGAGCTTGATGTTTTTTGATGTCGTCTCCTTCGCGTTTTTTCTCACATCATCATTGGTGGCTCATGGCTTGAAGATAATGATCAAACTCATCAATGGTGCGGAATCAAATGAAGAGTTTAGAAGCCACTTCAATAGAAACTCTATTCGAAAGGTGATGTTTTGTGTCGTCGTTAACTCGATCATGGGATGTTTTTTTTTTATATATATATACTCTAAATAGTGAACATCCTCCAAATTCGGCTAGAGATTTTGAGTTGTAGGAGTCCATCTACAGTCCAAGGAGTTGGTTGCTTTGGTTGTTATTGTTACTTGTGGTGTTATTTTCCACGTTATTACTATCTTGGTGTTTTTATATGTATGACTTTTGCTTTATATTTATGTAGTAGTCTGTAAGAAACATTATTAATGTGTTTAATTATACAATGAGTATTTGGATTTTTTTTAAATAAAAAAAAAATTCTTTTATGGTGAATAAATCTTTTTTTTTCTTTTATTTTTTTAAAACGAAAATAATTGAAAAAGGTTTAGCGACAGAGCTAGCTCTTTGTAGCTAGTCTCTATCTCTAATAGAATATATATGCAAAGAAAGAACCATGTTTTTAATATATATTCATGTTATAATATAAAATTATTATTTATATAAAATTCAAATGTAGCCTATTTTTCTTTTAGTAATCCAAACTATTTTTAACCACCCACTTTAAAAACTCCTCCATTTTTACCTTAGTCCCATCAAACATAATAAATAATAATTAATTGGTCTAAAAATAATCCTAATCAACACCCCAATTTTCACCTAAATGGCAACTTATTCTTCAATAATTTATAATATTTCTTTCAAATATATTATATATAATTATGAAATTTTATTTAATTTTACCACCAAATCTCATTATTATTGAAATATTCTTAAATTTGGGATTTGAATGCATTAAATATTCCAATAAGCAAGATTTAAAATTTGTGGTATGAAAGAAGCATAAATCATTACACTAATTGTGAAATTTGGAATTCATGGAAATATTCTAAAAAACAAGTTTTAAAATTTGTGGTATGAAAAAAGCACTTTTTTTCCCTAAGATTTGTAATTAATGGAAATATATATATATATATATTTGTACTTATTAATGAAAATATTCTAACAAATAAGATTTAAAATTTGTGGTATGAAAGAAGCATTTTTTTCCCTAAGATTTGTAATTAATGGAAATATTTCATTATATATATATATATTCATTGTACTTATTAATGGAAATATTCTAACAAATAAGAGTTGAAATATGTGATATAAAAGGAATATTTTTTTTCGGAAGAAGCACTTTTTTTTTTCTGAAATTTGTAATTTATGGAATTGCACGCATAAAGCACAATGAAAATATTCGCATAGGTTTGAAAAGATAAATAATTACTATGAAACATATTTTTTTTTCCCAAAGCATCGAGTGAGTGTCAATAAAGTGAAAGGATGTGTCGAGCCAAAAAAGGAAGACGAAAACCCTGAAGAGAAAACATGCTAAACTCATCGAGTGACATGACAAAGGTGATCCAACCGATACTCAAACTCATACCAATCTCTGAGCACTCTCAACTGGAGACTAAAAAGAGGAAGTGTCGAATCCAAACTACGACTATAAAGGCTCTTAAGGCCCTCATATGCACCCATGTGTAGAGAAGGAGTCCTAATTGAAGGATCTACGACTCAACCTACTAGGTCAAGGTGGCTCTAAATGGATATGGGTGGACTTTAAATGATCCCTAGCAGAAGCAATCGTACCCTCCGATGGTACGTAACCCTCTGCACGCCTCCGAAGAGATGGGGCACTTCCACGCAAGGTGGTCATCACCTCCACACATGCATTACCTCGCATCCCAGGGGGCTCCTATGGTGAAACCTCTCCTAATGACTGGCGTATCTCACAACTTTGATCACTCATCGACGATCTAAGGTGCATAGTGAGTGGTGCGGGTGCATCCAAAAATCCTATGAAACTAAAAGAGAACACACTGGCCACACAAATATCCTAAAATCTAGCTCTAGGCTATACAAATCTTCAAAGTTCAGACTCCAATCAACATCAAAATGTTGACCACCTCCAGAATGCTCCCAAACATAGATATAGCCCATCACTAGATCCTACTCCTAATCACTAGCTCGGTCGAAGAGCCAACAAAGTAACAAGTCTCGTATCAAATATGAGACCGAGGAAAACAATGTCGACCGAGACTAGGGACTTGGAAATAAGGGGATAAGTGTGTGTCCCACATAGACAAGCAACTCATGCAATCACACAGAATGAGAGAAGTCATGCAACAGACAGTCATGCAAAACAGGTATATATCATCCAAATCTACACACAAACTAATCGAGAAGAATATTTGGCAATGATAGCATGGTCCATGATAATCAAGATAATATATAACCAAGAGAATCAATCATATCAAAGTGAATAAGATACAATGGTGAGTCTATACATGTGAGGTGATCAGAACAAAACATGGCAAAATCAGAGTCACTATGCTAAGCAAGGTAAGATGAGCAATCAACATAATTAGCATATCAATGTCACAAATATAGCAATGAAGCACGGAAAAAAATGCCATAATCGGAATGCTCAATCAAGATAAACAAGCATCATAATCAGTATGTCCATGCCCCAAATGAATACAACATCTAAGCATGCATCCAATGACATCAAGAACTCTTAATTACAATCAAGAGATAGGTACCCACTGGTCGACCAATCAAACGCCACATTTGCTTCATCCTAAGTTCAAGCTTGACCCTCTAATGGTCCCCAGTGGAGTCGCCATTTTGTGGACCCCGTATTTCGGCTCATGCGTTTTCCACTTGATGGTGAGCTCGATTTTATTTGAAAAAATGATTTTTATTGATTATGAAAATGACTTGGAGTCGCTACTTATTTTTGTTTTATTTTTAAAGGGTAAACAAAATAAGAAAGAAAACCCTAAGTGTGACTCCTTATTCCGGAAAAGGTGGTCTATGAAAAACTAGATCAGGTTCGGGGGTTAGGTTACTTATTGGGAAGGTACGGTCAGATCGTAGCACCCCTCTAAGTCTCTAAAGTCAGGTCTCTACTAATAAAATGAAGCTGACGTGGCAAATGATGAGGAAATCAATGAATACCCAGTACTATCATGCACATATGAGAATTAGAACATGCAGGAAGAATGACTAAGACGTGAGTGTATACGTACTGGGCCACGAGCCACAATGCGCCATCAAGAAATAGGGTTAGTGTGCAATAACGAGTATAGAATATGTCACATGCATCACTAAACAAAACCATAAATCATCTGATGTCACAATTCAATCAAATTTATTTTTAGAGAAATATCCGATGATGTTGGGCCCCCATCAAAGCCCGTTTATTTTTTCATGAATTAATTTCATAAATTCCATTATTCGGAATTACGAAATTTAATCTTTGATTATTTTAAAAATATTTCGAAAATCTAAGAAAATGTAAGATTGCTTACCGAATGAAAAAAAATGGTAGCAACTTTTATTGAAAATGTGATTTTTGGGACCTAAAAACCCTAAGAATGAAAAATTTGGAGACTCGAAATTATTTTTTTAAAAAAAGTAGAATCGGAGGAATCATTTACAAAATGGAGTTCAGAGAAATTATTTTAAAAAAAAAACGGGGGATGAGAAAAATGGCACGCGACTCAAGGTGGCCATGCATAAGGCGCACCATGCAAAAACATGCAAGAGTGGACCCAGGGTGCGAGTATTGATGTTGGGTATGAAATGACCAATACAAGTGAAGTAACCATACGAATTTCAACTGCAAACTTTCCAAAGGGACCTCATTCTTCCAGCCAATTCCAACCTCGGTCGCTTTTATTTGGTTCAAACCCAGAGAGAACAGTCATTCCCCAATAACTTTCCTTCTGATTACCCTTGAACATATGAACCCACCAAAGAGGCAATTCAATATGTGGATCTGTGCGAAGAAGAGTTTCAACAACTATTTCTGATAATTTAGCATTAAATCCTTTATATTTTTCAAGATATAGCTCAAGTGTTTCCCATTGATTACTCCCCTTTGATTGCTGGGTTGAAGGATCCGGATCAATAGAACCATGAATGGCTATATCATCCTTTGATGGTGTCAACAGAAGGCCACGTGTCCTAGTCGATGAAAAACCTCCTCTATTTGGATGGCAAGTGAGAACGTGGAGGATCACGACATTCTTCATAGGAATCCATGATAAATCGTGGCAAGTCATGGTAGATGAAATGATTTTGTTCATTTGGAATACTAGCATGCCAGTTGTAACCATCAGTGTAAGCAAAATGTATGTGGCTTCTTTGGGCCAGTATGGACTTCTCAAGTGGAGGGAGTGCAACTTCAATTTTTTGTACACGAACCAACAATTTATGACTTCTAAAAGCTGTAGTTGTCACTTGCTCCTGTTCATTCACAACTACAACACCGAGGAGTTCCATCATGCTCGTGTGAGAGACAATACTTTTGCATCCAGAATGGATGTGCTATATACTCAGTAAGTCCAACTGCATTTGTTGGAATAAAGTTCCTGCAAACATCACATTTTGGATGATTTTGTTCCTTGTAGCATGATTTGTGATAAGGGTGACTTCCGGACATAGAAAACTCATGTTCAAAAATGGGAAGCCCACAAGCATGGCAACGAAAACATTCTGGATGCCAAACAGCACCCATGCAACTCAAATATCTTCCATAACCAATCTCTCAGTTGCACCCAGCACAGATCCTATAACCAGGTGAAAAGAATGATGGAAAAGGTTGAAATATATTTCTAGCATCATGTCGAGGAGGAGACTCCACGTTCAAACTCTCTTGAAGAGCTCTAGCAAATTGTTCCATACGTCGTCCTTGGTCGTGATAATGCCTCGATGCAAATGGCTGTAATACAGGCAAAGAAAAGAGCCAAGTAGCCTCCAACTACTGCCAAAAACATGAGAAGGGATATGACAATAGCATTAAAGGTTGCTGCCAGAAAGAAAAGCACAAAGACTAGCAATCCTGTCAAGGCTAGAAGAGTTATCGTCCCAACAGAGATGACGAGGAGGGCTCGCAGAGCGCTGCCACGGCGGGTCCAGTGCACCACATGCCGGGCGGTGTTTCTGGAAGCTTGTCGAAGTAGAGGGACGTTGTTGGCAAAGGAGATCATAACCCGACGCAACAGCGGAGCATTGGAAGTGGGATCCAGGAAAAAGATCGCTGCCATCAGGCGGTGGAGAGGGAAAGTGAAGGAGCTTCAATGGTTGCTTGGCGTTCCGGTGATGGCGGGTGTGTTTCACCCCCAACGTCATTCGAGGATAGCTTTGCTTGCTTTATTTCTTTCTCAATTCCTCAATCAACCTACTTTAAAGCATCAAGAGTAATGGAACACTCATTCAGTCTGTTAAATCGGGAACTTGCAAAGGCTTGATGGCTTGGAACTCCTTGAGAAGCAACACGTGGGACAGATGGAATATGTGGAAAACCAAGTCCAGATGTGATGGAAGTTACTGTAGGGAATTAAACCGAATTCCCAACCCGTGAGAAACAAAAAATTAGAGAAAACACATGTCAAAGAAAAACAATCATACGCACAAGACAATATTTACGTGGTTCGGCAATTTGCCTACGTCCACGGAGTTGCAGGGATATCACTATTATCAGGGAAGAATACATAGTACAACCTAGCGGTTACAATATTCTCTCTATATATATAACACAACAACCCCACCATACTAAAAAACCCTAATTACAAAAGGTGGTTCCACAATGGGCTAAATGGGCCTAACATACCTCAATAAATCTCCCATTAAAAAGCCATGCAATATTATTCGGGTCGGGTCGTCAAACCGGATCAAACAAAACTAGGCTCCACAAAGCCCAACAAATCTCCCACTTGGAGACTAGTCCAATCACCAACATCAAACCGCTATCCTCCAAGAAACAATCCCTCATCCATACAACTCATCTTCCTGCCCTCAAGCTAGAAGACCAATTGAAGCTGCGCACAGCTTCAACTTCTCAATAGTGACACCCTTAGTCAACATGTCTGCAGGGTTCTTAGATCCACAAATCTTCTCAAGTATTACCAATTTATCCTCAACAAGATAACAGATAAAGTGGTATTTTGTTTGTATATGTTTCGACTTTAAATGAAAAGCTGAATTTTTGGCAAGAAAAATTGCACTCTGACTGTCTAGAATGCCCATCTCCTGCTTCTTACCCAATTCATCTAAGAAACCATGTAGCCAAATCATCTTCTTTCCAGCTTCAGTTGCTGCAACATACTCAGCTTCTGTAGTAGACAAAGTAACAATCTTCTGTAGATTTGAAGTCCATGATATAGCTGTACCACCTAGAGTAAAAACAAACCCAGTAGTACTCTTTCTACTATCAATATCACCAGCAAAATCAGCATTTACATAACCCTGCTGTTTCAAACTTGCACCTGTGAAGCAAAGACATGTATTTAATGAACCCTTCAGATATCTTAAAATCCACTTGACTGCCTCCCAATGTTGCTTTCCAGGCCTACTCATGAATCTGCTCACAACTCCCACTTCATGTGCAATGTCTGGCCTTGTACACACTATAGCATACATCAAGCTGCCAATAGCTGAGGCATAGGGCACCTTGCTCATATGGTCCTTTTCTTCTTCTGTCTTCGGTGACTGTTCTTTGCTTAGTTTGAAATGACTACCCAAGGGTGTGCTCACTGGTTTAGCTTCATTCATGTTGAACCTGCTGAGAACTTTCTTCACATACTCTGACTATGAAAGCTTCAATGTACCATTAACCTTGTCTCTAATGATTCTCATACCAAGGATTTTCTTTGTAGCTCCCAAATCCTTCATTGCAAACTGTTTGGACAATTGTTTCTTCAGATTATTAATATTCTCAATGTCAGACCCTGCAATAAGCATATCATCCACATACAACAGTAATATGATGTAAGAATTGTTAAATGACTTAACATAGCAACAGTGATCAGCTTCACATCTCTTGAACCCAATTCTATGCATAAAATTGTCAAACTTCTTGTACCACTGTCTAGGAGCTTGTTTAAGGCCATACAAGCTCTTTCTCAGTTTGCAAACTAGATTCTCTTGTCCCTGAACAATGAAACTTTCTGGCTGAATCATGTAAAGGTCTTCCTCCAAGTCACCATGAAGGAATGTTGTCTTCACATCTAACTGCTCAAGATGTAAGTTTTCTGCAGCCACCATTCCAAGTACAAGTCTAATTGTTGACATCTTCACAACTAGAGAAAATATCTCTGTGTAGTCAATGCCCTCCTTCTGCTGGAACCCTTTAACAACTAATCTGGCCTTGTAACGTTTGCTACCATCATGCTCATTCTTTATTCTGTATACCCACTTGTTGTGCAAAACCTTCTTTCCTACTGGAAATTCAGTCAGTTCCCATGTCTGATTCCCCAACAGGGAATCCATCTCATCCTTCATGGATAACTCCCACTTGCTTGAATTCTCATCTTGCAAGGCTTCATCATAACACTCTGGCTCACCACCATCAGTCAACATGAGATAATTTAAAACAGGTGAATAACGCTGCGGAGGTCTAATGTTCCTGGAAGATCTGCGAACTTCAGTTACAGGTGTACTCAAATCTACCTGTGAATTTACATTCTCCTTATCTTCTTCACCCCCTTTTTGGACAGTAATTTCAATCAATTCATCTAAGTTGACAAACTCAGATTTCTTTTGATCTATCTCTGTAACATCTGACACTATAGTTGACCTGTCCTTGTACATAACCTGTTCATTAAATATCACATTTCTACTTTTGATGATTTTCCTATTTTGTTCATCCCAAAACCTATAGCCAAATTTCTCATCACCATAGCCAATGAAAAAACATATTTTTGACTTTGCATCAAGTTTACTACGAGCACCAGAATCAATATGAACATAAGATACACAACTGATGCGACTCATGGTAGCTTAGCTTTAAAGGCGTATCAACAAAATTTATACCTTAGATACTATTACTAAAGTAGCCAAGCTACTATAGCATAGTGGTTCTAGGATCGTTCACTGAGAAGGGTTTTCGCAAACACAAGTGATATTCAAATTAGGAAAATAGGTGATTTTCTTATGGATGTTAGCTTTAAAAGAAAATGTAAATGGTTCAGAAAGATTTAAACTAATTTAAGCTAACATTAAAGACTAAAATGAAAGGGTGTAAAAACAAGTTTCTCAAAGATAGGAGAGATATGCTCTGGCTCTTATGCAAATTGGAAATCTTAGGATAGGCTCCTCGCGTTGGGGTTGCAACTATGGTGATGCTTGCTTCCCGAACCGGTATGGATTTAGCAAATCAAGTTTTAATCCTTTAAAATGGCAAAACAGATGGTAGTGAATTTCATCAATGGTTATTCACCTTAGACTTCCTTTGAATGGCTCGTAAGAGATAACTAATGGTCTAAAGCCAAAAGCTTACCAAATATTGGCAACTCAAAGTCATTCCAAGTGATAAACTCACCTTTCAATGGCCATTGAAATTGGTTCTAATGGATTAATGCAAAACTTGGAATTGAAAACCTCACCTTCCAATAGCTCGTAAGAGATAACTAATGGATAGAAATCCAAAAGCTTATCAAGTATTGGCCGTTGGAAGTTGTCCAATGGAAATAAAAACTAAACTTTGCATTAATGAACCATTAATGAAAAATGACTACCTTACCTTCCGGGTGCGAGAAATTTCCATGGGAATGCATCCAAGCCATCACATAACATCCATACTTTGAGAAACTTAAAAGGTTAGCCTCTCATCCTTGGGGATTTCATCCACCAAGGATGTTTGGCTACTAAGAAAATAAGAAAGAGAAGAGAAGGAGAAAACAGAGCAAGGCTCTGTGGTATATTTCAATATATATGGGTATATTACATATCTTCCATCAACGGATGCAAAGGAGTTTATATAGAGAAGTTTTTCCAACCTTCCTAGCTAAGAAATCTTATGATTGGTGGATTACAAGGAGAAGAATGGAAATTTATACAAAATATCTAAAAGAAAAGATCTCATGTGGAGTCGGCAAAACAGGGGAGGGGTGTGCGAATTTCGCACACCATTCAGGAGGTGTGCGAAATTTTCGCACACCTGGAGCAGTTGTCTTCCGAAGGCCATAACTTCCTCGTTTCAGCTCCAAATCGTGCACGGTTTGAAGCGTTGGATTCTTGACTTCTTGAGCTTTAAAATGATATATAGCATGTAAAAAATGGACTTCGGTAAGTGCTCCAAAAGTTCCTAAGAAGACTGCAGCTGCTGTCCTCTGATTTCCTCCTTGCTTCTCTTTGCTTCTCTTTTGCTTTTCTTTGCTTCTCTTTGCTTTTCTTTGCTTTTCTTTGCTTTTCTTCTTTGGTTGGCTTGTCTAAGTAGCTCCTCCATCATTTGGCATGCTTGAATTGATTCATAAGCTGATATAAACATGTAAACTTGCCACAAAATGGTTAAAACCAATTACTAAGGACCTTAATGAATTAATTGGGTTAAATGAATATGATTACTACTCAAAGGTGCTTAAAACCATTATAATTAGGTCTACAAAATAGCACTTTTTGGTAGTAATCAACAACCAAAAACTTTTAAATGTGAAAACTTCACCTCTTTACCGCTCCAAACCTCCTCAGGAAGTCTGAACTCCATGGGAACTGATGGTCCTCGGTTTATCAGGTAAGCTGCAGTGCTAACAGCATTAGCCCAAAACGTTTTTGGTAGTCCAGCATGCAACCTCATACTTCTAGCATGCTCATTGAGAGTTCTGTTCATGCGCTCAGCCACACCATTCTGTTGTGGTGTCCCAGGAATGGTCTTCTCCAGCCTAATTCCCTATGCAACACAATACTCACTAAACCCTCCATCTATGTACTCTCCTCCATTATCTGACCTCAAACATTTTACTTTCAAACCTATTTCTGTCTCAACCATGGCCTTCCACTTCTTAAAAGTTTCAAATACATCAGATTTATTTTTCAGAAAATAAACCCATACCTTTCTACTTGAGTCATCAATAAAAGTGATGTAGTACCTTGAACCTCCTAGGGATGCAACCGGAAAAGGCCCCCACAAATCAGTGTGTACTAGTTCCAATTTTTCAGCCTTTGGTGTCCTGCCAGTTTTCAAGAAGCTCACCTTTTTTTACTTTCCTAAGATGTAACTTTCACACATGTCAAAATCAATGGACTTCAATTCTGGTAGTTTTCCTTTTGACAGCAACATCTTCATCCCTTTCTCACTCATGTGACCAAGTCTGCGGTGCCATAAGCTTGTATCAGTACTTGCATCAGTAACTGCAATTGTGTCTCTTGGACATGAGGTCATATACAGAGTGTCAGTCTTCTTTCCACGATCCAATACCCTAGCTCCCTTTGTAACCTTCCAAGTACCACCAACAAATAGTATTGCATGTCCTTCATCATCAAGTTGTCCAACAAAAATCAGATTCCTCATCAGGTCAGGAATATGTCGAACCTTCTCCAGTAACCAAATAGACCCATTGGGCAACGATATCCGGACGTCTCCCAGACCCACAACATCCAAGGCTGAACCATAAGCCAAAATCACCTGCAACATAATTCTGTATGATTTCTCGGTGTGGAGTGGTATGAAACGAAGCTCCTGAATCCAAAACCCAATCATCAAGTGGACTGTCTACTGCAAGAAGTAATGCATCTTGTACCTCCTTCTGTTACAACATTAGCAAAATCATCTTCATTCTTCTTCTTAGGGATTTTGCATTGCCTTTTAAAGTGACCTGTTTTCCCATAATTCCAGCATTGTACTTGTTGGCCTGATCTAGATTTGCTTCTATTTCGATTAGAATTTTTAGAATTTAATCTACCCCGATTTGAATTTCTGTCATTACCTTTGCCTCTTGTCTCAAGGTTTAGGGCAGAACCAGATCCTGAGGTTTCACCTGCATCTCTTCGGCGAATCTCCTCAGCCAGAATTAAATCTCGTATATCATTGTACTTGAGTTTTTCCTTTCCCGTAGAATTGCTTACTGCCATCCTCATTGCCTCCCAACTGTTTGGCAAAGAAGCCAAGACGATCAGAGCACGAATCTCATCATCAAAATCAATTTCTACAGACGACAATTGATTTATGATTGTATTAAATTCATTCAGATGTTGTGCTACTGATGCATTATCTGCCATCTTCAAATTGAACAATTTCTTCATCAAATGCATCTTATTGTTTGCGGACGGCTTTTCATACATACCGAACAAAGCTTTCATCAAATCTGATGTGGTCTTCTCCTTTACAACATTATGTGCAACAGGCCTAGACAAAGTTAACCTAATAACTCCTAGAACCTGTCTGTCAAGAAGCGCCCATTCCTCAGCCTTCATACTCTCAGGTTTTGTCCCCAAAAAAGGCAGATGCAATTTCCTCCCATAGAGATAATCTTCAATCTACATCCTCCAATACACAAAGTCTGTGCCATCAAACTTTTCTATTCCAGACGTCTTTCCTGCTTCCTCTACCATTACTCCCACTCAAACCTAACCCTAGGCTCTGATACCAGTTGTAGGGAATTAAACCGAATTCCCAACCCATGAGAAACAAAAAATTAAAGAAAACACACGCCAAAGAAAAACAATCACACGCACAAGACAATATTTACGTGGTTCGGCAATTTGCCTACGTCCACGGAGTTGCGGGGATATCACTATTATCAGGGAAGAATACAAAGTACAACCTAACGGCTACAATATTCTCTATATATATATAACATGCCTCAATAAATCTCCCATTAAAAAGCCATGCAATATTATTCAGGTCAGGTCGTCAAACCGGATAAAACAAAACTAGGCTCCACAAAGCCCAATAGTTACCGTGCTTGGTTCAACTTTTACAGTAGCAGTCGGGACAACTCCAACAGCAATTGTTGGCCGATTCATGATACCATTCACTGATGGAATACAAGTAGGAGGGGCCATTGAAACCTGAGGAACTGAAGCTATGTCCATTTTTACAGGACTCTAATTTGCTGTCATATTTGAAAGTCCAGGCCAACTTAAAGCAGCACGAGCCTCCATGAAACTATTTGAGATTAGAACCAGGAAATGAGGGTTTTTAACATTATCAACTGGTGGATCTGTTGCTCGAGAATTGCGCTTTCCCACATTATAAACTGATTTTAGTTTCGGAAGCTGTTTTGGACAAATGACTAACATAGAAATAGAGCACTGAGCAAATGATTTAGCAACTGCCTCTGCATCAGAAAGACGACTTTCTGTTTGTGATTCAATGCTCTCAATCTATTCCATGTTTTGCATTTGTGGTTGATAAACTGGTGTGGGCAAGAGATAAGGGTTATTTGCAGCTACTGGAATGCAATGTCGTTGTCCATCCACATTTTGTTGGGTTTGGCTTCCATTTGCAGCAACAGAGAACATCTGAGCTTCTCAAGTGAAAATGGTTCAACTCCTTCTTTCCCAGAATATTTGGCTCCCCTCAAACGTCTCTCAGGCTTTTTCACAAGACTTCAAGTCTATAATGTGCTGAAAATTCTCCATCTTAGGAAACCCCTCGTCCAAACCATCTTCTTCTGCTATACTACTACTGTATACAGCAGCCAAACCAGTACCAGAAGCAGGAACAGGGGAAAACGGCAAAACATAGTACAAATAATAAGAGCAAAGTGAATCCATACAAGCCTCATGTCATGCATCAATCAATGGGCTTGGATGAGGGTGAGTGAAACCAAACAAGTATCCCATGGAATTGAAAACAAAAAAAAAAAAACAAAAAAAACAAAACCTCCACATGATGCGTAGTGAAATTAAAACAAAGTTGTGCTACTTTCGAATCATCCCAAAGAAAATGAGGAGATAGCAACTAAGCATAAACCATAAAACTAAGCATCAAGTCAAACAATCCACATAAAATATCCAGAAAAGAGAGAGAGATCATATTCCAACGAAGAAAAACCAAAGCATTCATGACAATCATAACTTCCCCCTTCTCCTTCAAGTTGCCTGTAACTCTCTCTTTCCCAGTTTTGGCCCTCAAGCCCACTCGAAAATCTATTTGTCACCGGCTAAAGCAAATCTCTAGTCCCCCACCAGCAAGCTTCCTTCTCTGAGAAAACCTTTCTCTTCTCTTCTCTGCAGCCACAAAAAAAAAAAAAAAAAAAATCTATTTTCGACTCTCTCACTCCCCCCGTAGCTTCTCTTCCTCCTGGAAGCAAAAAACACCCCCCTCTCTGCTAGAATCCTCTCCCTCTCCTACGCTCCTGCATAACGACCTCAATGCCAAAAGAACCTCCTTCAATATTCTCTCTAGGTGCCTCAATATTATTCGCTCCTCAATTCCATTATCTGATATTCACTGGCAGCAAACCATGGGTTGACACGTGGTCTCCCAAGGTTCCTCCACGTAGCAAGCTAGGCAGCTGCAAGAATGACCCAAAATGGGGTCTACAATTCCACTAAAATAATATTTGAAATTTGTGATTCGAAAGAAACATGTTTTTTTTTTTTTTCTAAAATTTGTAATTTATGGAATTGCACGCATAAAGCACACTCCCTATGTGAAAATATTCGCATAGGTTTGAAAAGATAAATAATTACTATGTTAAACACATTTTTATCCTAAAACAATGAAATATTCCACTAAAACAATATTTGAAATTTGTGATTCGGAAAAAGCATTTTTTTTCTTAAAATTTGTAATTAATGCAAAATGCACGCATAAAGCACACTCCCTAAGTGAAAATATTCACATATGTTAGAAAAGATAAATAATTATTATGAAATTATTGCTTCCTTACATAGTTGATAATGGAAAAGATTTTTTCTTCCCTTTTATCCACTTGTCTTCTTAATTAATTCCCACCAGCCACAAAAATGCCAACCCTATCAAATATGGAGGCCCAACGGTATCTATCTTAATTTCAACATTCTTTTATTTCCGTTTATAAATCAGTATAAATGAACATATTACTTTTATTTTTAGAGTTATTCAAGTAAAATCAAGAGAAGAGTTAAGAAATGATATCACTTCGCCGTCTTTGATAGCATTGTGAGTCTCAACTCCCTATATGATGCATTTTCATTTCTGGGACTCTCCTTCACCACTATAGGGCTTCATAGCATTGATGGTCATTTTGGCTGCGATGCCAATTGCACGATCAGGAGCTTGATGTTTTTTGAGATCGTCTCCTTCGCGTTTTTTCTCACATCATCATTGGTGGCTCATGGCTTGAAGATAATGGTCAAACTCATCGATGGTGCGGAATCAAATGAAGAGTTTAGAAGCGACTTCAATAGAAACTCTATTCGGAAGGTAATGTTTTGTGTCGTCTTTAACTCGCTCTTGGGATGTCTTTTTTTTTATATTCTCTCAATAGTGAACATCTTCCAAATTCGGCTAGGGATTTTGAGTTGTAGGAGTCCATCTACAGTTCAATGAGTGGTTGTTCTTGTTATTATTGTTACTTGTGGTATTATTTTCCATGTTGCTATTACTATCTTTGTGTTTTTATATGTATTACTTTTGGTTTATATCCTTATGAAATATTATTATTGTGTTTAATTATACGATGAGTATTTTTTAAAAATAAAAATAAAAAATATTCTTTTACGGTGAATAAATCAATTTTTTTTCTTTTATTTTTTTAAAAGGAAATAATTGAAGAAGGTTTAGAGGCAGACCTAGCTCTTTATAGCTAGTCTTTATCTCTAATAGAATATATATGCAAAGAAAAAAATCATGTTTTTAATATATATTCATGTTATAATATAAAATTATTATTTCTATAGAATTCAAATGTCACCTTTTTTTTTTTAGTAATCCAAACTATTTTTAATCACCTACTTTAAAAACTCCTCCATTTTTACCTTAGTCCCATCAAACATAATAAATAATAAGTAATTCATTTTAAAATAATCCTAATAAACACCCAATTTTCACCTAAATGAGAACTTTTTCTTAAACAATTTATAATATTTCTATCAAATATATTATATATAATTCTAAATTTTTATTTAATTTTACCACCAAATCTCATTATTATTTAAATATTCTTAAATTTGGGATTTGAATGCATTAAATATTCCAATAAGAAAGATTTAAAATTTGTGGTATGAAAGAAGCATAAATCATCAAACTAATTATGAAATTTGGAATTAATGGAAACATTCTAACAAACAAGATTTAAAATTTGTGGTATGGAAGAAGCATTTTTTTTTACCCTAAGATTTATATATATATATATATATATATATATATATTCATTGTACTTATTAATGGAAATATTCTAACAAATAAGAGTTGAAATTTGTGATTCGGAAGAAACATTTTTTTTCCTTGAAATTTGTAATTAATGGAATTGCACGCATAAAACACATTCCCTAAGTGGAAATATTCGCATAGGTTAGAAAAGATAAATAAGTACTATGAAAAACAATTTTTTTTTCCTAAAAGAATGAAATATTCGACTAAAACATTATTTGAAATTTGTGATTCGAAAAGAGCATTTTTTTTAATTTGTAATTAATGGAAAATGCACGCATAAAGCACACTCCCTAGTGGAAATATTCTCATAGGTTATAAAAGATAAATAATTACTATGAAATTATTGCTTCCTTACATAGTTGATAATAGAAAATATTTTTTCTTTCATTTTATCCACTCAATTTCTTAATTAATTCTCATAAGATTTTTCTTTACAACACTAGCCACAAGAATGTCAACCCCATCAAATATGGAGGCCCAACGATTATCTATCTTAATTTCAATATTCTTTTATTTTCCTTTATAAATTAGTATAAATTAACATATTACTTTTATTTTCAAAGTTATTCAAGTAAAATCAAAAGAGGAGTTACGAGATGACATCCACTTTGCCGCTCTTGCTAGCATTATGAGTCTTAACTCCCTATATATTGCCTTTTCATTTCTAGGACTCTCCCTCACCATTATAAGGCTGCATAGCATTGATGGTCATCTTGGCTGCAATGCCAATATCAGCACGATCAGGAGCCTGATGTTGTTTGAGGTCGTCTCATTCATATTTTTTTTCTCACATCATCATTGGTGGCTCATGGCTGGAAGATAATGATCAAACTCATCAATGGTGCGAAATCAAATGAAGAGTTTAGAAGCCACTTCAAGAGAAAGTCTATTCGAAAGGTGATATTTTGTGTCGTCTTTATAGTGAACGTTCTCCAGATTCATATAGGGATTTTGAGTTGTAGGAGTCCATGTACAGTCCAAAGAGTGGTTGCTCTTGTTGTTATTGTTACTTGTGGTGTTGTTTTCCACGTTGCTATTACTATTTTGGCATTTTTATATGTATGACTTTTGGTTTATATTCACTTAGTAGTATGTAAGAAACATTAGTAATGTGTTTAATTATAACATGAGTATTTGGTTTTTTTAAAAAAATAAAAAATAAAAAATATTTTTTTTCTTTCATTTTTTTAAAATGAAATAATTGAAGAAGGTTTAGAGGCGGAGCTAGCTCATTATAGCTAGTATTTATCTCTAAGAAAGAACCATGTTTTTAATATATATTCATATTATAATATAAAATTATTATTTCTATAAATTTCAAATGTAGCCTATTCTTCTTTTAGTAATCCAAACTGTTTTTAACCACCCACTTTAAAAACTCCTTCATTTTTACTTTAGTCCCATCAAACATAATAAATAATAATTTATTCATTTTAAAATAATCCTAATAAACACCCCAATTTTCACCTAAATGAGAACTTTTTCTTAAATAATTTATAATATTTCTGTCAACTATATTATATATAATTCTAAATTTTTATTTAATTTTACCACCAAATCTCATTATAATTTAAATATTCTTAAATTTGGGATTTGAATGCATTAAATATTCCAATAAGCAAGAATTGAAATTTGTGGTATGAGAGAAGCATAAATCATCAAACTAATTGTGAAATGTGTAATTAATATAAATATTCTAACAAACGAGATTTAAAATTTGTGGTATGAAAGAAACATTTTTTTTTCCTAAGATTTGTAATTCATGGAAATATTCCATTACATAATATATTGAAATATTCTAACAAATAAGAGTTGAAATATCCTAATAAACACCTTAATTTTCACCTAAATGAGAACTTTTTCTTAAATAATTTATAATATTTCTATCAAATATATTATATATAATTCTAAATTATTATTTACTTTTACCATCAAATCTCATTATCATTTAAATATTCTTAAATTTGGGATTTGAATGCATTAAATATTCCAATAAGCAATAATTGAAATTTGTGGTATGAGAGAAGCACAAATCATCAAACTATTTGTAAAACGTGGAATTATTATAAATATTATAACAAACGAGATTTAAAATTTGTGGTATGAAAGAAACATTTTTTTTTCCTAAGATTTGTAAGTAATGGAAATATTCCATTATATATATATATATATATATATATATATATATATATATATATATTCATTGTACTTATTAATTGAAATATTCTAACAAATAAGAGTTAAAATATGTGATATAAAATAAACATTTTTTTTCTAAAAGAATGAAATATTCCACTAAAACAATATTTGAAATTTGTGATTTGGAAGAAGTATTGTCTTTTTCCTTAAATTTGTAATTAATGGAATTGAAGCACACTCCTAAGTGGAAATATTCGCATAGGTTATAAAATATAAATAATTACTATGGAACACATTTATTTTCCCCTAAAAGAATGAAATATTTAGAAAGCACACTCCCTAAGTGGAAATATTCACATAGGTTAGAAAAGATAAATAATTACTATGAAACACATTTTTTTTCCTAAAATAATGAAATATTCCATTAAAACAATATTTGAAATTTGTGATTCGGAAAGAGCATTTTTTTCCCCCCTAAAATTTGTAATTAATGGAAATGCATGCATAAAGCATACTCCCTAAGTGGAAATATTCTCATAGGTTAGAAAAAATAAATAATTACTATGAAATTATTACTTTCTTACATAGTTGATAATAAAAAAGATTTTTTCTTCCCTTTTATCCACTCATTTTCTTAATTAATTAAAAGAACCATGTTTTTAATATATATTCATGTTATAAAATAAAATTATTATTTCAATAAATTTCAAATGTAGTCTATTCTTCTTTTAGTAATCCAAACTATTTTTAACCACTTACTTTAAAAAATCCTTCATTTTAACCTTAGTCCCATCAAACATAATAAATAATAATTAATTCATCTTAAAATAATCCTAATAAACACCCTAATTTTCACCTAAATGAGAACTTTTTCTTAAATAATTTATAATATTTCTGTCAACTATATTATATATAATTCTAAATTTTTATTTAATTTTACCACCAAATTTCATTATTATTTAAATATTCTTAAATTTGGGATTTGAATGCATTAAATATTCCAATAAGCAAGAATTGAAATTTGTGGTATAAGAGAAGCATAAATCATCAAACTAATTGTGAAATGTGTAATTAATATAAATATTCTAACAAACGAGATTTAAAATTTATGGTAATAAAAGAAACATTTTTTTTTCCCTAAGATTTGTAATTAATGGAAATATTCCATTATATATATATATATTCATTGTACTTATTAATTGAAATATTCTAACAAATAAAAGTTGAAATATGTGATATAAAATAAGCATTTTTTTTTCCTGAAAGAATGAAATATTTCACTAAAACAATATTTGAAATTTGTGATTTGGAAGAAGCATTTTCTTTTTCCTGAAATTTGTAATTAATAGAATTGAAGCACAATCCTAAGTGGAAATATTCGCATAAATTAGAAAATATAAATAATTACTATGAAACACATTTTTCCCCCTAAAAGAATGAAATATTCCACTAAAACAATATTTGAAGTTTGTGATTCGGAAGAAGCATTTTTTTTAATTTGTAATTAATGAAAAATGCATGCATAAAGCACTCTCCCTAAGTGGAAATATTCGCATAGGTTAGAAAAGATAAATAATTACTATGAAACACATTTTTTTTCCTAAAATAATGAAATATTCCATTAAAACAATATTTGAAATTTGTGATTCGGAATGAACATTTTTTTTCCCTAAAATTTGTAATTAATGGAAATGCATGCATAAAGCATACTCCCTAAGTGGAAATATTCTCATATGTTAGAAAAGATAAATAATTACTATGAAATTATTGCTTCCTTACATAGTTGATAATAAAAAATATTTTTTCTTTCTCTTTTATCAACTCATTTTCTTAATTAATTAAAAGGAAATAATAAATTTCAAATGTAGCCTATTCTTCTTTAGTAATCCAAACTATTTTTAACCACCCACTTTAAAAACTCCTTCATTTTTACTTTAGTCCCATCAAACGTAATAAATAATAATTTATTCATTTTAAAATAATCCTAATAAACACCCCAATTTTCACCTAAATGAGAACTTTTTCTTAAATAATTTATAATATTTCTGTCAACTATATTATATATAATTCTAAATTTTTATTTAATTTTACCACCAAATCTCATTATAATTTAAATATTCTTAAATTTGGGATTTGAATGCATTAAATATTTCAATAAGCAAGAATTGAAATTTGTGGTATGAGAGAAGCATAAATCATCAAACTAATTGTGAAATGTGTAATTAATATAAATATTCTAACAAACGAGATTTAAAATTTGTGGTATGAAAGAAACATTTTTTTTTCCTAAGATTTGTAATTAATGGAAATATTCCATTACATATATATATATATATATATATATATATATATATATATATATATATATATATATATATATATATATATATATATATTCATTGTACTTATTAATTGAAATATTCTAACAAATAAGAGTTGAAATATGTGATATAAAATAAAAATAAAAAATTTCCAGAAAGAATGAAATATTCCACTAAAACAATATTTGAAATTTGTGATTTGAAAGAAGTATTTTCTTTTTCCTGAAATTTGTAATTAATGGAATTGAAGCACACTCCTAAGTGGAAATATTCGATGTAAAATATTTACATAATCACATAGATTAATCATACATGATTAAAGGATACTAACAATAGGAAATCACTATAAAGAACATACCTGTTTGAGCCATGATAAAAAACCGTGATTGATTGTTGCCACCAAGTCTTCCTCTCTGTGATCTTGATAACAGTTATGGTGACTCTATGAGAAAACAAAAAAAAAACCCTTTTTATCTAGATTAGAGAGGGGACTTAGCATAACTCAAATTGGATTCTCATTGGGCCTCCCATAATGGGCTTCAATGAGACCCATAGCCTACACTTGCCACTCAACTGAGCTTCTACTCAAAAGATGCAAAACCCAATCCAAAATGTGATCACTAGTTAATTGGGCTCATTGTATAATAGACTATTTTTTAGCCCAAGGGTTCTCCTAATCGGGTTTTGATGATAACAAACCATGGTTAAGTGACTAATTGGTTTAATGTTTAAGAATCTCAGGTATAAACTCGAAAATTCATCAAATGACCAAATGGATACAAGATCGAGACGCTTGGAAGACTTGTGATCATGGGAAACTAATGTAAGATGAATGCATAAGTGCACTTAGGATTCTCATACGTTTCATGCATCTTAGAAAACTCGGTTTATTCTTTAAAACGTCGATTTCATTAAAACCCGAGTTTTTAACTAATGTACCTTAGGAAAAATGATTTATAATTGGCTTAATAATTTACCTAAAGATCTTGCCTAAGTGTTAGAAAAGAAAGGAATCAAAAAATAGGTTTTCAAGGCCGAAAAAGGCTCAACCTGTCGAGGTTATGGCCAACCGGTCAACTGGTTGAGGAACCGGTCGACCGGTTATGGTCGTCCGATCGAGGGAGGTCAAAAGTCTTTTCTCTCTCCCAATAGCCTTCTCTTCCCGGTCGAGGTGTTTCTCTTACTGGTCGAGGTCCAGTTGAGGCAACGATAACCTGTCATGCATTAAATGCTCCAACGGCTAGTGAACGGGTCGACCCCTAGCTCGACCGAACGAGGTTACCTTTTGCTGATTTTGAATCCCGAGCTTAGAGGCCTATAAATTGAGAGCTCCACTTCATTTATTGATAAGAGAACACTTGCATTCAAAGCCTACCTACCTGTTCTTGATCAAAAAGCTTTCATTTCTTTCATAATGCATTAAATCACCACTTGCATATCCTTTAGTGCACTCTTGTTTGTCATCCTAGCCTTGTCTTGTATTTGAGCCATCTTTAAGCTAGGTTGAGTGATTATATCTAGTAACAATTTGAGTGTTAAAGCCTTCAAGAGGGTTGAATCTTGAAGAGGTTGTGTAAGTGCCCATTAGAGCCGAAATCCAAGTGTAAGAAGATTGGAAGCTTGGTTGAAGCTTCAAGTTAATGGAACCCTTACTCGGTTTAGGAGGTTGAGGAGAGTGGACGTAGGCAAGGAAGTGTCGAACCACTATAAACTCGAGTTTGAATTCTCTAAACTCTATCTCTTTACTTTGCTTATATTTTGTTTAAATTTGTTGTGATTGAAAAGATTTTAAAAACCCAATTCACACCCCCCCTCCCTTTTGGGTGTTTTTCTTAACTAAGCATAGCCTTTGTTTTCTCACTATTCATTAACCCGTTTTTGCAAATACAAATTATTCAATTAATGTTAGCCCATATAAAAAATTTTCCAACATTCTCCCACTTGGGCTACATTAATTTTTTTTTTTAGGATTCATTAAATTCATTTTGAAAATAAGACTCTCGGGTTAAGTATAGAAAAGTTTATTTTGTGTGGCCACACTTTTTTTCTTTTAAAGAAATGATAGTCTATAAATAGCATCTTGTTAAACTTATCTGGTCCAACATGGTCTTAATATTGGACTATAATGGTCTATATGTTAATCTTAACAAACATAATGCCCCTTATAGTCATGAATATTTATAACCATATCGACATGGATCGTAAACCCAGTAGTGTAGTAAGAAATCAATGCCAACATGTGATCATCATCTATATGCATTGTTTCTTATCAGTCCTCATTACAATTTACCAGCAAAATGAAATTGTAATTGCAATTTCTCAACAAAATGAAATTGCTGCAATTTCTAAACAATATGAAATTGCTTGACTTTAACAAGTCATATGTCACCAACAGTGCACCACAAGATCTCAAAATAGTGGTATTTATGACATCCAATAGTATACAACTGTAATTCTTAAGGTTCAATATCTCAAGATACCATGTTGTATGTAATTCAATTACAACATGCTATAATACAATACTTAATTATGATGATCATAATAAAAAGATTTTAATTTTGCAAGTTGCAGAACAATAATGATCAATGTTACATAAAACAATAATTGAAATAAGGGAAATCACAAAAGCTCCCACTAAACCAAAGAATCAAAAGACTTAATGGCACCCATATTCACAACATGTTCTTTGACCATTATGGGCTTTAAACCTTTGGTTAGAGGATCAGCTAGCATGGACTCAGTTCTTATGTGCTCAATCACAATATCTCCTTTCTTCACTAAGTCCTTGACTGTAAGGTACTTGATTTCCATATGCTTAGAACCCATACTAATCTTATTGTCACAATAATCACAATATCCATCATTCCTAAAACAAACTCTATGTCCGATCTTCATCTCTTATAGTTCAACCCACTTAGAATTTCAATTGTAGCATTATTGTTGTTCACAGCAAAGGAAACTGATTGACAAAATTTTTCAACTAGATCAATTATGGGCAATAGGTAAAAAAAAACTTAAATAAGCATAAGTAATACAATACAAGAATCAATTGTACTACCATAAACTCCTCTTTAGGCAGAGTCCACAATAAACAACTATTCTCTAAGCATGAAGATCAACAAATAATTCATTAAAATTTATTTCCTTTGGGCAAATAAATTTATCAAATTATTTATCTCATTCAATATCCTCATGTTGTTAAATTAATTTGCACAATAACCCCCTTTGTGCAGGCGATTGTACAAATTAATCTAAAATTTTCCTCATCAACAAAATATGAACTCATAAACTTGCAAATTTTGATGGTTAAATCACTTTGGTTAAATAACCTCAACAATTCACATGCAACGTTCCAAAATTGGGTAAATTAAAAAAAATATTGCCCAACAACAATAGTGCATGTTAGCGATATATATGCATATGATCAATTATAGTTGCAAGAATTTGAATAACAATTTTTTTATTTTTTTAATTACACTTTAAACTAATTATTTAACTAGTTTATGTGATTTAGAACAAGTGGGAGAGTATGTTTGAAAAGGTTTCAATCTAGAGAGAGTGAGTACTACACTCCTATTCCATATATATTAGCATAATTCCTGGTAAATTCTCAACAGAAAATTATACCAAAAAATAATTTTAAGCTAATTATATCACATAAATAAGTAATAATTATTTAATAAATATTTTTTACCCCCAAAAAATAAAATAATATATCCATAAAAATAGATCACAAAAAAACGAGTGCACGGGAAAAAAGGGGCTCAAAACGAACACCGGATGAGGTTACACGCGCCTCACACACTTGACCTGTGAGTGGGGAACATGTGGCACATGTGACACGTGTGGCATGTGCTGGAGGTCATCTTCAACCTCCAGCATTGGGTCAAAAATTCTGCAATACAGGTCAAATGACCTGGTTGCAACCCGGATTACAAACAATTGAAAAAAAAAGTTTTTTTGATCGGGATCTTGAGGGGTTTTAAACTTTAGGTTGTTTCTAACAATTCTAGGACATTTAATCATACAAAAAAAAAAACAACTTAAAGATCTCCATAATTGATTAAAAAAATTCGGTATTTCATACCTCCATAGCCAAGATTGAAAAACTCTATTTTAACACCTATTTTGGCCTCATTTTACATGTATTTTTACCTTAACAATATAAGAAATCTCTCTACAGCAATTAATTAAACAAAAAAAAAAAAACTTCTCAATCTTGCTCAATTTTTTTAAAAAATATAAAACGAATTTTCTAGGGTTCATACCCATATTTTCGAATTTTCAATTTTCACCAAATTAAGCCCAAAAACCGAAATTGATGCTACATATCAACTATAATATATGTAAACAACAAAATCTAAGAGTTTAATTTGAGTAAAACACAATAATTTGAACAAATAAAATTTTTCTTGAATATTTAAATAAGAAAATTCTGAAAATTTAAAAACTTAATTACTCCCAATTTAAACAACGAAATTGCACATATGATATATCGATTTGAAGCTTGTGACAAGAGGAACGAAAGGCCTAAAGTTTCACAATTTAAAAAAAAAAAAAAAAAAAAAAAAAAAAAAAAAAAAAAAAAAAAAAACATACACATTCATGGATCACAAATTGGGCTCTGAAAAGAAAATAAAATAAGAAACTAAAAATTTTATTTTCGATTTCCAATTGTAGATCCTAAATCATGTAAATCAAGTTCTAATACCACATGTAAAATATTTACATAATCACATAGATTAATCATACATGATTAAAGGATACTAACAATATGAAATCACTATAAAGAACATACCTATTTGAGCCATGATAAAAAACCGTGATCGATTGTTGCAACCAAGTCTTCCTCTTTATGATCTTGATAACAGCTATGGTGGCTCTATGGGAAAACAAAAAAACCCTTTTTATCTAGATTAGAGAGGGGACTTAGCATAACTCAAATTGGATTCTCATTGGGCCCTCCCATAATGGGCTTCAATGAGACCCATAGCCTACACTTGCCACTCAACTGAGCTTCTACTCAAAAAATGCAAAACTCAATCCAAAATGCGATCACTAGTTAATTGGGCTCATTATATAATAGACTATCTATTAACCTGTTTTTGCAAATACAAATTATTCAATTAATGTTAGCCAATATAAAAAATTTTCCAACAATATTCGCATAGGTTAAAAAATATAAATAATTACTATGAAACACATTTTTTCCCTAAAAGAATGAAATATTACACTAAAACAATATTTGAAGTTTGTGATTAGGAAGAAACATTTTTTTTTCTTAAAATTTGTAATTAATGGAAAATGCACGCATAAAGTACACTCCCTAAGTGGAAATATTGGCATAGGTTAGGAAAGATAAATAATTACTATGAAACACATTTTTTTTCCTAAAATAATGAAATATTCCATTAAAACAATATTTGAAATTTGTGATTCGGAAAAAGCATTTTTTTTTCCTAAAATTTGTAATTAATGGAAATGCATGCATAAAGCATACTTAAATAATTACTATGAAATTATTGCTTCCTTACATAGTTGATAATAAAAAAGATTTTTTCTTCCCTTTTATCCACTCATTTTCTTAATTAATTAAAAGTTTAACATATATTCATGTTATAATATAAAATTATTATTTCTATAAAATTCAAATGTAGTCTATTCTACTTTTACTAATCCAAACTATTTTTAACCATCCACTTTAAAAACTCCTGCATTTTTACTTTAGTCCCTTCAAACATAATAAATAATAATTAATTTATTTTAAAATAATCCTAATAAACACCCCAATTTTCACCTAAAATGGCAACTTTTTCTTAAATAATTTTTAATATTTCTTTCAAATATATTATATATAATTCTAAATTTTTATTTAATTTTACCACTAAATCTCATTATTATTTAAATATTCTTAAATTTGGGATTTGAATGTATTAAATATGTAGACCCCCACATGGGCTTGTTTTTTTTCATTTTCTGCAGGTCATACTTCTTGCCAGGTGGAGCAATCCTGGCGAGCCACGTGTCGCCTTCTTGGTGGCTGGTGAGGAATCAGATGGTGGTTTGCATACCCCAATCAAAATTGGACATTCTGAAAAAAAAAAAGCTACAAGCCGTTATTTGGGAGGTGGTGTTTTCGTTGCTACAGAGGAGTGTTTGAGAGAGAGAGAGTGCTCTGGCAAAGGAGGTGCGTTTTTGAGAGGTTGGCTGAAGATATTTTGGGAGATATCCTTTTCTTGGGCAGCAAGCCAAAGAGGGATGGAGGGTATTCCGTTTGAGGGGATTTTTTCTGGGCTGGCTGTTGGGTTGAAAGCAAGAGGAACCTGAGATGAGAGGGAGCTTTCATAGAAGAAGCAAGGAATAGAGGAGAGAGTTTCCAGCTCGCTAGGAACCAAGTGACTCTATTCCAAGGGAGTCATTCAGGTTTGATTATCTCCCACTTGAGGTTCTTCACTTTGACAGTCATAGTTTACTCATTTCTAATGTTTGGGATGTCTACTTTTGGCTGTCTAAGACGTTAAGTTTGCTTTTCATTTTTTTTGTTTGCCCGACCCCTGTTTTCCCCTATATGAGTTGTATGATGATTGTGTTATCTGTTTGCATTTTGAGACCATTCAAATTTTCCCACAAGTTTTCCTAGTTGAAAATTATGTCTTTCTGGGCTCCAAATAATAGATTTGATTTGACTTGCAACTCTATTTAGTGGCTTTAAGTTTGGGTTTATAGGTTAGTCCTGTCTTGCTTGAGCATTTTACTGCTTTTACATACTTCTCTGCACATCTTTGGGGATAGATGTGAGAATTCTCCTAACATTCTTCAACTAACCAAAATACTTTTCCATAATCTTAAATTCATAATTCCATAGCTATACATTTGTCATTGTCCTTGAAGCAGCTTCCTAGACTGTCTTAGCAATTCTTCAACAAGTACATTATCCCATCTGTATGTTCATCATTTTGCCTTGAAGCAGCTTCATAACACTACCCTGTGCTGGGTGAACATTGACTATGAGGTTTGAACCGCAAATCAACTAAGCCTCAACATGATTTTAGCTAAAACAGAAAAAGAAAGAAACTAAAGAATTATCATTATAGCAAATAAGAACCTCAATTGAACATCCTGATTAACTAACACACATGCTCAACAAAGTCATTATAAGTTCCATGTCATTCCATGCAGGATGTTGACCATAATTCATCAATCCAGAGTCAAAGGAGGCAAGTCATAACTCATAACATAAGGAGTCAAATATTGTAAACAACTTTCCCTAGGTCAAGATTTGGATTCTTCTTCATTCCCATCACTATTCCAGTGCAGGCATATAACGGTTTTGAAGCATAGCAATCTAGAGAAATTAAATACAAAGTTGATATCCGGCTGAGCCTTTTTCCTTTTCCATGTAATAATAAATTTTAAAGAGACTAATACCACCAATCTTATTCTACTACAACTTCAATAATTAAAATGACAAACTTTTTTGGCATTTGAAAACATTTTTTTCCCATCTCCTTAATCTCACTTTAATAAGTGTGCTACAAATTGCAATTCTAGAATATTTGAACTACATACTTTGAAATAAGCAGTCATCAATATCCGCCATTTTCCAATCGACTCACCCACGTCCTAAGCATGACCCGTAAAACTGACAACTTCATAGTGAAAATACAAAGAAATTTTTGGTCCTTCCAGAGAAAATAATTCAAGAGAATATGAAAGGAAGCATTAAAAGTAAGGCCCAAGCAACATACACCCTCCCCTTTTTCTTCTTTGCCATCTTTTCCGGGTGTTACAAGAAAATTGTTACACAGGTAAAAACAAATATTAAGAAACCAGGGGTGGCTTCATGATGCAACTAGATCAGGTGTTTCTGCCTCCACAGAGAGCAAAGCAGTGTGCACTTTGTCCACCCAATTGTCAAGTCGGTCGCGCAACGATTTGATCTGTGGAATACCCAAAACTCTTGGCTGCACCCACGACACATGAACTGTCCCTTCAACTTGATCAATGATGCCCTCAATAAGATGAACCTGCAGCAGTCCAAGTTTTAACCAATGTCTACAGGGTTTAATACAAAAGCTTGAATTGCATTTCCCAAAACAAGTAAATGACTACTTAACAAGTGGATACAATTAACTAGACGAGGATTGAGGATAAATGATCACAGGAAACCAACAAAAAATATCCTAAGTAAAGAAGAACAATGGCCAAGTCTGGTTTATTCCAAGCAGTCACATTAATTTGTAGAACAAATATCTATTTATTTATTTTGACAGGCTTGCATACTAAGATTCTTTCTCCAATGAAAAACTCATGTCTCACTTTCATCCCATTTGAAGCCACCTCGGGTAGAGAACTTCTGCACATTAATTTTTTTTAATTGGAAAATTTCTGCCAATTCTTTTTTTTATATATAGGAAATTTGTGCACATTTTATACTTAAATTCAAAGCAATTTCTTGCTTCAGCATCCTAGAGTTAAAGACAGTAACAAAGCAAGTATAACAACTTTCTACACTAGGTTAAAAGTTGACTCATGCAAAAACAATGCACATGGGTAACTACAGGCAAGTGAACACAGAGAATAACTTTTCCAGCAAGTCTTTGGTTTACAATAAAAGTTTACAAGAATATGTTCTCATTTTTCCTGGGATGCAGTATCCTATACAAACTGCAAAAGTGTAGTTCAGGCAAATACATAGTTTTAAAAGGCACAAGGGGGGCACCTAAGGTGCAAAAATCTCCTACAACTTAGGCACAAGGCACAACTCAAGGCACACACTTGAGTGAAGTGAAACCTGACCTAGAATGCATATCAATTTTATAAAATAACAAACCAAAATCTAATCCAATCAATAAAAAATTTAAGATTCCAAACATTTAAAAGAAATGTTCAACAAAAGAGTAATGAAATTGCATGAATTTCAAGATACAATTAGAAATTTTAAGAATAAAAGTGTTTAAAAAGGAAAAGCAAAGTAGATGAAGCGCCTCTCTTCAACAAGGCATGTCTCTTGGCAAGCAAGGTGCTATAACTAGAGTGTGGTTGTGCCTTGAGCCTTGGCTCACTTTAAGCATGCCTTCTAAAACTATGGGCAAATAATCTCATGCAAGAACCATGGTGTAACAGGAGGTCACATTTGGATGCATACATGGAAGCTTTATTTTATCCATGTTGGTCTAGGCTGTGTTTAGAAGTGGATTTGACGCAGTCAGGACTACAAAATCTTGTAACAGGGATGGGACCAATTTTTCTGCCACACACTTGTATACTCATAAGAACTTGAAATCACCTATTAAGAGAAAGCCATTGCAATGAGTAGAAGCTGTTGCACTTAAAACTGGAATTCAAGGTCAATGAGGATGGGGTTTCACTAATAGACAATAATACCAATCTGAGACCCTGGTAGTAAAGGAGCCCTAGGTAATATAGGAAACACAGTATGTACCTAGGTATCCACAATATCTTCCTCTTAAAACCATTGTTAGGTCCTTAAAATTAGGAAAATGATCCGATAATGGCTTTATTGTTAACGTAACTTTTTCTTCTTTACTAGATTTTGTTTTGCTTCACATAAAATCACCCATGCAGAAAAGCCTAGTAGAGCCTATGCTAGTAATTTTGGAAATCCTGGTAGATATCTACCTCAACTTGATACCTTCTTTCCCTAGGGAAATCCTGAGAGATTCTCATGAGCAGGAAATTAATACAAATAAGGGCCTGAATATTTGATCTTAAGAGGCAAGGAACATAAGTATTATACAACTTAAATACATAAACCTCATCTCTCCAGTTTCCATTCTGCGTGCTCAGGTTTAGGGAATAAGACTCTGTAATGACCTACCTATTGTCTCAAGATTGAAAAGTTTTCCTCTAGAAAGAAGGAAAACAAACAAAAAAACCAATTTGAAAACCTAGGGTTTACTCCATCTATATTATGAGGAGCATCAGATACACTTGCTACAGGACACAAAATGGTTGGTTGAGATTCAAAATGGTTGGTTTGAGATTCCCAGTTAGCTAGATTGCCTGAAGAATTCTACAATGTCATTTTTATACTTATGCATATTTGCGACCCCATGTCAGATATGCAATATCGCACAGAAACCATATTTTACCTGCCAGTGTAGCATAAGAAAAAAGTGAACATCATTACAACTTAAAACATTATTAGTATTCTTATTGGGGATTAGATATGCTTGATACCTAGATATACAGCCAAACCCACATGTACTCAGTACATGTGAGATCAATAAGAAAATTTTGGTTTTCATATCATCTTTCATCCTACTCAAGAGTGTTTTCTGAATTGGCGCGCAGTCTAGGGTTTGTTGAATCCGGTTGCTAGTTAAATATCATGATTTACCCAGTACTGGGTGTCACAGGTGTGGTCAGCACCCCTGAGGTTTGGATCCCCATGGAGAGTCCTAAGGGTTTGGCCATGGAAGGTTATTCAATTATCAAAAAAATAAAAATAAATCAAGCATCTTGGTTTCTATATCAACATCCTCCTCTTACAGCAATAATAGAGCTAGAACTTTGCTTTACAGGAAGCAACTCTCAACAAGAAAAATTAAAACAAAAATTGAATCAATAGTATTACTGTTAATAAGGGATTCTGAATTAATAATTTTAATGGGCAATACTTCTCATAATATTTCTATTTAATGCATTTATAATGGACTCAAACTAGTTTCATATTACAAATATTTATCAATCAATCAACTAAAAAAGATTGTCAGAAAAATTTGCTAAGATACTTTAATGGAAAATATCTCAATCTTTTAATAATTTTGTGTACATCAAAGATTATACCAAAGAAAATTTCAATTTCAATAAAGGTTACTCTAGAAGAAAGTTTTTTATATAAAAAATTAAAAAGACATATAAACAATAAGAGATTTCAAGAAACCTTTCATTCTAAAAAATAAATAAATTTATAGCTGTAACGACCCGCACCCAACAATGTAGATATTGTCCGCTTTGGGCTCAAGGGGTTCTCACAGCTTTAAAACGCGTCTACTTGGTTAAGAGAAGCCTCTACATATATAGCGTCAAGAACTTTCTCCCCTATCCAATGTGGGACATCACAATAGCTATTCATAAATAATAAAAGTGCTCTTTACAAACAAAATAATTTTTTTTTTTTTTAAAAAAAAAAAGAAGGTAGAAAGGCTGCATAGTGAAGTTAAGAAAGTGATTTTTACTGGGAAGCTACCAAAAATAGAAGTTGGATATGATTTTGTACACCATATTTTTGTTTTCAAAATTGCTCAACACTAAATTAATTTGTATGAATTTTTAAAAGATAAGAACGGAATTCAACCTTACAAGTTCAAGTCCACCAAGTCTTGCCTTCACACTTACTTTTTGATAGATAAAATATCAATTGTATTAAATAGAAGTATACACAACGTACACAAGGACACCTAAAAGGCTGAAAAACAAGGCAAGCGGTACACAAGAAAACAACCACACCTTACTTGGAACCTAACCACTCCACAAATTCCAATATCGACAAAGAGCAATCTCCTATAAACACTCAGAACCATTTCAACATGAAGGATTGTTTTTACTCGGTCAACTTTTTCAATATTCTCAAAAGTTCTATTTCTCTTCCTCCAAAAAGTATAAGCACAACGGAGCAGCTTTTCAAGGTTTTTTTCTCTTCTTTCCAACTAAGGAGCATCACCCACTGAACTCCTAATAGGCATAAATCACTTGCTCTCATACAGTGAAGGAGCATGTGGTCAATAGATTTTTCTTTCTTGCACATGTAACATCTATTTGGAATCTTCCAACCCTTTTTTCTGAACTAATCCAGAGTAAGAATCCTACCCCAAGATGCTTCCCATGTGAAGAAACTGACCCTCAATGGCACCCAAGAATTCCAAACTGTGCCAAAGTACATCCACCCCTCTATATGATAAAGAGTGACTTAACTGAGAAATTATCACCTCCACCCTTCAGAGTTATAATGGTATTATAAATTTTAGGTCCACCAAACCTGTCTAAAATATATTTTCTGTAAGGCCCAATTCCACCCAGCTAATCTAAAAACCTTTTCTAGAAGGCCCAGCAGGGCACACAGGCCCAACTACAAAACCAAATTCAATACCAGAAGGCTAAACAATGCCTAAATTGGCATTTTGTCAAGGTTTAGGGAGAACATCTAGGCCCCTGGCCCTAGGCTATCTCTGCCCATCTTACAGGACCTCCAACCTTGCTAGCATGTCTAATGAACTGAAGATTAGACAAAATCTTAGACCTCTCTTCTTCTGGATCTGAGCATCCATCTTTATCTTATGAATTGAAGATTAGACAAAATATCACAAATTATTGTTAATACACTGTTATGGGTAAAGAAATGTGTACACCAAAGAAAGCAAGACACTGTAAGCACATCAGTAGTCCTCACAAGATTCCAAGGCAGAGGAATCTCTCTTAGCTGTGAGATCAGCATGATATAATTAGCACAGGTAAGAATGCAAGAGAATTTGCCCACCCTTACTCTAGCAAGAAAGATCATACACTCAGCTCTCATCCAGTGATATTATTTCTTGACAAGTTCACCCAAAATCGGTGGCTGTGGGTTTCAGAGCAACCATCTGTTTTCAGTTTCAGCTCATTACAGCTTGAAGATTTTCAAAGCAAGTGAACCACCTGCTTTCTACAGAGTAGATTAAAAATAGTCTCTGAAGTCAACAGTTATGGAATCCAAACGAGATGTAGAGATATTTCATCTAACACTTCTCCCAATAATCATGACCTATAGTAAGGTTTTTAAATTCCACCATCCTCAAATTAACCAAAAGATAGTCAAAATCTTCCACAGGGCTAGAAAAGCACTGTTACAGGGAGCTATATCATCATCTTAACAGAAACCACCTACAAAGCATGGATACTTTTATGAAGATGTTTATATATCCCCAATATGCTGGATACATTCAGGGCCAAATGCATGTTAGATGAGCATTAAATGTGTTATCAATTAACTTCTGATATTCAAAATAAGATTCTCAATACACCAAGGTCATGGCCCAATAGGTTTAGAATATGACATGGTTTAGAAAAACCATTTTCTTTTATTTGTATAGAAGGGAAAAAGGTCTCTTATAAAATACAATGGGCCATTTAGGAAATGTCTAAATGATACCACTAATTGTAGAGGCGTAGGGTTATCACTAACAAAATGTGCAGGGGTTTTAAATCACAACATTTCTCGTAACTTTTAAGTATTTAAGAGGCACTTCTAACCCTCTCTGTGGAAGGAGATTTTGGGAATTTTAGCTGGGGTTATGACTCACTTCCATGTTAAAAGTGACCTGGTAACAGATGCTCAAAACAATAAAGCAGTGTCCAGATCTGAAGAAAAGGAAGCTGATCAGGTAATAGATGCTCAAAACGAATTTTAAACATTTTACTAATACAAATTTCAGAAATGCAAGGACTTACAGAAAGGCTCTTCATGAGAAGATACTCCACATCCTCCACAGAAAGTTTGGTGCGTTCTGCAATGATGTTCAAGGGAATAGTACGATCTTCTGAAGGACGGCTGCAAGATACAATATCTCAGTTAGCTTCAGCAATAACTTGTTGACTGCGAATGGATAATTGAATCTTGCCCAGCAAACTACAAGTGAAAATGATATCATTAACATACCTGAAGATGATTTCCATCAAGCAGAGAATGTTAATCTTTTCCAGTAGCTTCTTCTCATTCTGAACTAATGCCGGTTGAGCACTCAGAGCAGCATTATGGACACGGCATAATTCTTGATAGCGGACTAAATCACCAGAGTTGAATGCCTGGAGTATATAGTAAAGCCACTCAACCTTTGTCCCCAGAAGACTTTTTATCTGTAGGAGTTAGTAAAACATGTTATTGCTCCAATGTAGGACAATGCTAAACAGAACTGGAAGGGGATTTTTGTACGAAGAAAATCTGCATTGGTGCTGGATTCAATGAGACTCTTCTCAAGAAAGAATATTATGTGTAAACCTAAGAAAATCTCTGGAAAAACAGCAAGACCTTCAAGACACTTGCAAGTGTGCAGATTGAAGGGGAAAAGACTGAACAAAGGTTCAGCCGTACACATGATGGTCTGGCCATGATATAGCACCAGAATTCAAATATGCATCTCTGTGAAACCATGCTCACATTTATATTGATCGCAGGTTATATTAATATCCAAATATTATATAATTCTAATTATGAAAGAGCATGATATACATAGTGAACCCAAATCCTAGAAGCTTAAGCTTTTAGGAAAATCAATTGTGTGACACTAACTTCTAAACTTCATCATGGGAGAACCACACCCACTTCATGAAAGCAATGTTTGAAAAGGCTAAAGGCGATCTTGAGGTGTTTTTCCCAAATGAGAAGTGTAAGCCATGAGACAAAACAAGGCATAAGCCTCAATTTAAAAATAATAATAAGAAAAATAAGAAAAAGCAACAATCTTAAAAATTAGAAAAATACTAATAAAATCACATGAAAAATAAATAATAAGAAAATCATACAATGTATATGATGCAGGTAAGCAGCCCAACATGAGTGATGCAAGTAAGTTGCCCAACATGAGCCAGTGGTGAGCTTAATTGTGAGTTCTTATCTTTAAGGTGGTAAATTTCTTATCCTTAGAATGGCGAACTTGTGTTGTTAACTTACCATTTTATTTCCTTAAAACGGTATCAATATAATAATCAAATTAATTGTATGTCATTTTCAATAGCTTCTAACTTTTTTTTTCCTCTTCTAAAATTCAATTCTCATATGCAATTATCAAATAATCTTCAAAACTCTCATGACTATTACTGGTAGAATCCTCTAATGAATCATAATTATATCCAATTGCTCTATTATCCTCTCCATCAATGTGAATATCAAACCATTTTTTTTCTTTATCCATTAATTATAGTTATCCTCTTTCTTTTATCCATCAATAGCAAGATAATGATTATATGTAAGTTCGGTCACCATATTGGCCAATTCTTTTTTATTATTATTATTGATAGGTAAATAAGGAGAATATATTAAAAGTGCTTGCAAAATGACGCAATAGAGCACACACAAAATATACAAAAATGGCTACAAGGCAAGCAAAAGAAGACAAGAGTGAAGCAAAAACCTAATACCCTTGAGAGGACTACCATCCCCCTGAACCCAACCCTGACCCAAAACCCTCCAACAACAAAAACACAAAATAACAACCTCACAAGACAGGTGTTTAATCCCCAATGCTCCTCCACTTTCCCTTAATAGTGCATGGAGAACTGTTGTAATTAACCGAACACTCTAATTTACATAATTCCCTCTCAAAGCAAGATGTCGAGGATGAATCCTCTTTCCAGCAGAGACCTTAACCAACAATTCTTTAATTTCTTCTTTCCAATCTCTTCCTTTCATTTTCATTTAAAGGGTTAGTTGGTGGTAACTAAGCCTTTATTTTTTAAAACGTTCAACCCTAATCTAGGACGCAAGACAAAACTTATAAATTTGTACCAAAACATCATAAAAGCACAAGTCATTACAACCAATGAATATTGAGGCTTAAACATAACAAATATATACAAAAAGCACATGAAGGCCCTAAACCCATTTGAATATTAGAGATTTAAGCTTTAATAGCCTCAAGGCTATAACCTCAAAGCTATACCTCAATCAAGCGAGGCGTAAGCCTTAATTACCCTCCATTGAGGTTATAGCCTCAAGACTAATTTGCATACCCTCACCTTGAGGCTCAAGGCATAAGCCTCAATAGCCTTTTAAAACACTGTATGAAAGTTTCAAGAAAGTGACAATCAAAACATTTAGAATGGTTTACTAAGATATAGATTACAAATTCCCCTTGATGCCTGGTCCCATATAAGTGTGTTGAATGTGATAAAAGATTTGAGGTTCTATTCCAAATAAACAAGTTGCCAATACTAAAAAAAAAAGGTTGTGAATAACAAATTTAGTGTAATTATTGATACTGCAGAAAATGAATATCCACGAAAGTGGAAAATAAGTTTATACCATGAAAAATTACCACTGTAGAAATACACAAATGTTGCTCCTTGATTGTATAGAAAATGTTGCTATGTTATTGTGTTTGTTCAAGGTCATATTCTCCAGTGAAATGCATTGGAGATACAGTATGCAAACTACACCTCTTCCACCTCCCTCACTCGAGTTTGTAGAACTACCTTTCATCTTTAAGAAAGTGCAATCCCTAGTACACATAAAAAAAAAAAAAAAAAAGAAGGTACAGTTCAAGAGCTTCTAAAGCATGTCCAAATCCAGCCCTTGAGCCTAAACAAAAAGAGACTTCGCTACAAACAATTTCAAATGCTCTAATGAGTGTTCATTCACAAAACTCTCCTATTGTATTCTTTCAAAATACATGGAAGGAAATGATAAGGAACCATCAAACCCTCGGAACATTCTTCTTTTTGTTACAAAAATCCAATCACATGGCACTCCTAATTCTGTAACAAAACCTTCACCCTAAAAGAACAATTACCACCTAGAGAACACCCCCACCTTAGGCCTCATACAGCAGGAGAACACAAATGTCTAGAAAATCTCTGCAGCTAAGTAACAAGGATAATTGTTAGAGCCCATAGCCGTATCTGACATGTTTCAGATATTGATACTCATCAAATACTGTCAGATGGGTCAAATGAATCCTAAACCCATATCCCCAAACCAAAAGAAAAAAATAAAATAAAAAAGAAGAGAGAGGAGAGAGTGAGATTGGATATGGGAAATGGACCAATAAGTTTAAGGTACAATGAAGATGGAAGCTACATTTGATTTTAGAAAAGTAAAGTTAGCTTCATAGGAAACAATAAAATTTTGGTCATCTAATTAATTCGTAAATAGGGGCATCTTCTAGAAAGTATATCGATGTCATCCATTAGCACAAAATAACATGTAAACAAGAATTTATATTACTCAAAGACCCTAAATTTGAGAGAGAGAATGGAGAGAGAGAGAGAGAGAGAGATCCCATCCAAACTTGATTTTCAAGAATCAGTTGTTATAAACCTATCAAAAAAAAAAAAAAATCAGTTGTTTTAAGTTAACGATAGATATTATATGTATCTATGTATTATTGCCCTATGCATATCCTACTTTTTAAGGAATCTCCATATTGACCATCCATATCTTGTCATGTATGTGTGTCTGTGGTTGTCTCTTTCTTTTTTCTTTTTCTTTTTTTCCCATATGCTGCATACTTCCGGAATCACATGAACAATGAAAAAAAAAATGACTAACTAACTCCATTGCTTCCTGTAACATGACAAGAGTAATAGGGATTAAACCAATTCTCAGTTTGTCAAAGGACCAACCATTAGATCAACCATCCATAGAAGACAATCTAGAAGGCACATCTTGGACCCAAAACCATCCAGTCAAAGGTGCAATTATCTTCCTTCCTCTTTATTGTCTCTTTTTAACACTCCTGCACTCTAATCTCCCTCTGTTCCTTTTTTGTTCTTCTGCCGCATTTCTCATTTTCCTCAATTAATTGGTCATCGATTATCATATTATGGAACATCTTCATCTGTTCATTGCTCTCTTTCTTCCTGACTCTTGACCCTGTATTTACTTCGACCTTAACCAATCTCTGTTTGGTTATAAAGTGCAGTCCAGAGATCTATTATGACTTCATATTACCAACCAAATTGATCCTTGTGAAATCTGAATCTTAATATAACTAAGAATGACAGAACAATATTGTAGAACTTATGTGCTATATGTAATTATATGCATCTAATTGGGTATATATCCCTTCTCTTCAGTAAGAAAACATTGTAGATGGCATCAGATGGTTCAAAATTAACAAAAAGTGGCAAAAAGAGTCAAGGTTGGATGTATATTGTTTTCAACATTCTAAAGATATAAACACTGAAATGTTTATTTTGGGAAAAGCTAACAAAAGGTGACTTATGGGAACAGCAACATCAAGTGGCACAAACAGGCAATCTCAGGGAAGTTTCAAATAATAAAGTTAAAACTTGAGCATTATATGAATGCAATAAAAGTCGAAGACAGCCATGCTTCACAGCCTAACTATGATGACCTAATATGGATGAAAAAAAGATGCTTGTACGAAGTCAACTTTAATGGGAAAAGAACAGGTGGAAAATTAAGAAGTGGGCATGGAGAGTGTAGATCATGTTCTCTTGCATTGCTCAATGGCATGAGACTGAGGAGATTTATGGTGTGGGCCTTTGTTTAGCTTGCTGCACTAGCAAAAAATAGAACGTCTAAAGAAATGTTGGATCCAAGTCAAAGGAAAATATACTTAGATCCTATAGCAAGGGTTTTTTTGTTGTAGATCTCTTAATGCTTAATTGTAACCTGAATATTTCATGTGTACTGGGCTGTGCTCCCTATTGGCATCCATTTGTATATGCTTTATGCTTATTATCTATCAAAACAATAAAGGCAAATGTGGTGAAAACTAACAAAAAGGTTCCACTAGGGAAAAAAAATGTAACAATGTCAAAGACAAAGGGTTCCCATGGATGCTTTCATGATGTAAGATTGTTCAGTGTGAAATCAGTTGTGGATACAAGAATATATGCCAAAGATGATTTGCTGTATGATGATGATTGCTTGACATGGTGTGAAGTTGCAACAGCAGCTAGCATTAGAGTTGCAAGGAATTAAACTTAATGCTGGAGCAAAACCAGCAGCAAATTCAATGGCTTCCACTTCACGATTAGATTTTAAAGAAAGTACTGACCTAGAGGACAGTAAGGAGGCCAAGAATTATACCAGACACTAAGCATATCCATGTCTCATGTCTCATGTCCCTGTCTATTTTATATTGGCCATGGGCAACAACCAAAGAAAACCCTAGGTTTAACCTACTACTCAACATTCAGCACAATAGCTGGTTACTCCACATGACAGATTCAGTGACATGATGCCTCCTGAGATAAATATCTGAGAGTGGGACAGGTCGACCAGAGATACTATTTCAGGCTGGCAGTCAATGGGGAGCAATAACATACACTAGAGGAAAATAAGAAGGCAAGGAATTAGACTAGACATGCATTTCCAGGTCTCCTATCCATGTCTATGCTACATAGGCCATGAACAACCCATAAAAAAGGACTAGGTTTGGACTTCTACCCAATCCAATCATCAAAAGTTGCAATTGTAGCCAGGTTTTTACTATGCACCTTATATATATATCACCTCTTTACTTATCAAAATAAATAAATAAATGAAAAACAATTCCAGTAGCGGCCAATTACTATTTATAATACAATCACCAACATTGGTGCTCTTAAGATAAACATACTAGGGTTGAACAGGTCAATCAGAGACACTTTTACCTGTGGCAATCAATGAAACAATGAGGTACACAATAAGCACTAGCACGATGAAATACAAGAAAATACCAATCATCAACAAGTAGACAGTACCATGACAAAAGAGAGGAACATGACAACAATTAACAAAACATACTTCAAAACATCAGTTCAAATACAAATGAAAGAAAGGCACAAAATCTTGTTGACATTGCCATGACGAAAGAGAGGAACACAACGACAATCGACCAAGCATACTTCAAAACAACATCAGTTCAAATACAGGTGAAAGAAAAGGCACGAAATCAGGAATTTTTGGTACAGAATTCTTACGATTGGATGAGCAAGCAGTTCTCCAAAGTTATAGATATTATCTCCCAGCAGCGCAGAAAGCGATAAATCAAATGCCAAATCCTAAAATATCACATAAAGTATGGAAAAGTTATTTCATGACGGAAAAATGGAAAACTCATTTTGCAAAGTTGTAGACGTTGTCACCTAGCAATCCTTGAAAGGATAAATCAAATGCTAAATGGACTATGCAAATGTATAATCAGAGAAAAACAATAAATGAATATAACAATACAAGCATTCATTTATATAGTTTTGCATCCACAAATCATAAGTACAAAAGAATGCCTCAACAATTTTTATTTCATAAGTTAAATTGGACTATATCTGACTTTACTGTTCTCACAGCCAAGTGGCAACTTCAATAATGGTTTACTTCTGAAAAGGCCTCCTAAGCCAGCTAAGGGTCAAAAGGGGGACAGGCAACAAACACACCACCCCTCTCCCCCATCCCTTTTTCTTTTTCAAAAAATAAATAAATAAATTTTCCATTGAGCTGGGATTGAACCTTGGCCTCCTTTAGAGAGGCAAAATGAGCTTTTTCCTCCATGCTAAATATCTTAACTATACCTTAGCTTGCCCCTTCCCTCATTATTCTTTGCCCCTCACCATTAGATTGAATTTCTGATGCCACCACCATCCCAAGTCATGTTCAATACTTAAAGTTAGTTTATAATCAACCAAATGGACCATGCAAATACACAACTTAATCAAGGAATTCAATAACTAAGCATGAAAACATTCTCTTCATTTGGAATACTCATGGGAGCTTCAATAACTTCATTCCATGGAATAGATAGAAAAAACTACCTTACACGGTTCCCCTCAGAAGACATTTTCTTGCATAGCAGTCCATTTAAATCAGATTATTTCTTGACAAGATAAACCATTAGACACCGCATTCTGCACAAGCTCAACAACCCCATAGTGCAAGCACACTTGCATTCAAGAAAATTTGAGCAAAAGATTAGGGTCCTTGCCAACTCAAACAAGGAGAGTAATCCTTCCACCTTTCTCCAGGTTTCCTAGATTAACTTTAAGACCAAGGGTGAATACACTCTAGCAACCTAGCATGATGATACCATCACTCCCCAACTTAATCTTTTGTTACCCTTGTCAATGAGGTTAGTAACCTGGGGTTCTCAATGTTTCTTAGCATTTTTTTAATTGTGTTTCGTCCTTCTGTTATATCTCCTTTAATTTTCCTTTTCTCTCTTGATAAACTTCATTTCATTTTACCCATCCTGTCCTCTCTTTCTCTGTCTCCATGCTAGCGGCCTATATTTTAGGGTTTAATGAGTTAAATGTGCTACAATGAGAATTGAAACATAAAAATTCATAAATCCAGATCAGTGATCACAACTTTCAAATTCTGTGCTAACATGAGATGTCAAAACAGCCTTAACAAGTGAAAGCATAATGTGAATCATTATAAATGACTTGAATTTTTTGAAATAATTAAAGCACATGAGTGACATACCAGCTTAAATGTTTCAGAGAGAGACTCCACTGATGTGTATGCCAGATATAGAAGAGCACTTTTATAGAATTCTGCGAATTCTTGACGAGATTTATAATACTGAGATGAAACCCAATAATAGCTGGCATATACAGAAGGATCAATGTCAGTCATACTGTCAAGTGTACTCTTCCCATCTTCTAAAAGTTTCTTGCACTCTTTTTGGTCCCCCTTCTCAAGATTGAAAACAGCTATTTGCATCTTTATGTATAGAATGGGCTCCTCTATACGTAACTCTCTAGTACCTCGAAGCTTTTCAATTACCCCTTCAAGGTAACGTACAGCAGCTTCTTTCTCTGTATACTGCCTAGAAACTATGACAGCAAAATGTGCGAGCTTGAGAAGATTGATCTTAGTCTCAAAGTCAGTGATAAAATTATGATATAACTGAATGAGAGCATCACCCGCCTGCAAATGAAAATACAAAAGAATAAGTTTTAGATAACCATAAAAAGGATATGCATGCACAGATATTGAATTTCATAACATCCACATCAGGAACAAGCAAAAACATATGTAATAAGAACCAGCTAAAAGTATTCAAACTCACAACAAAGAGATCCTGCAATGCAAGACAAGAAATCTGATTCTTATCTCTCTTATCTACAACAATATTGGGCTTATAAGGACACATCTAGTAACTGCAGATCATATGTAAAAACATTAGTGACATACAAGGAACAACCCTAGTTAATTAGGTGGTGTTCATATCAATAACTAGAGAAAATACAGCTTAATTTCATTCTCCATAAGCATATCAATAATATTGCACCATCTTCATTGACTGATTGTAACGACTTCACTCCTTGCCCAAAGGGGAGCTGCTGAGACCCCCTCCTAGATAATGTGCCTCTCACATAGTTACAGAACAGTAAAAGACACATGCACAATAATGATTAATAAACTTCTCAATCATTTCCCTTGAAGCTAATCAAGCATAAAGATAGAAAATTCTCTGCTCTATTTTTCAGCAAGGAGTGAAGTTGCAACGTAAAGAAATACAAAAGAAGGATGAAGACTCCTCCCAAAATACAACGAACTAGTCATAAAGTATGTTGAAGCCTCCAAAGTACTAAGTAAACCTATGCAACTAGTCAATGAAGATCATATGTAAAAACATTAGTGACATACAAGGAACAACCCTAGTTAATTAGGTGGTGTTCATATCAATAACTAGAGAAAATACAGCTTAATTTCATTCTCCATAAGCATATCAATAATATTGCACCATCTTCATTGACTGATTGTAACAACTTCACTCCTTGCCCAAAGGGGAGCTGCTGAGACCCCCTCCTAGATAATGTGCCTTTCACATAGTTACAGAACAGTAAAAGACACATGCACAATAATGATTAATAAACTTCTCAATCATTTCCCTGAAGCTAATCAAGCATAAAGATAGAAAATTCTCTGCTCTATTTTTCAGCAAGGAGTGAAGTTGCAACGTAAAGAAATACAAAAGAAGGATGAAGACTCCTCCCAAAATACAACGAACTAGTCATAAAGTATGTTGAAGCCTCCAAAGTACTAAGTAAACCTGTGCAACTAGTCAATGAAGATGATGTACGTTTCACAAAACTGAAAAAAGAAATATTCATGATTCATGATCACAACTAAGGTCAGTTTGACCTTGGGCAGTCCAAACACAATTTGAAGAAGGAAATTAAAAAAAAAAAAAAAGAGAGAGAGAAAAGCATTAGTAAAAGAAATACCAGGTAAGTAACTACAATATAACAGACAAGACAAGTCCAAAGTCCCACCCTGCCAATGCACAGAACAAGCTGACAGTACGCTCCAAGAAGGAACAAATAGGCGTAGCTAAGTCAAAATATGAACTTGGATAGGTGCTCCTTCAGCTTTAGAACTGACACCCCAACCCACCCCCAGCTTGTGTAAAAGGCACCAAAACAAACATAATGGAGCAGCTCTCAACTCTTTTTCCTAATCTTTCACAAATTTCCATGGCAACTAGCTGAACATCCTTTGTCAACTCTGGAAGCACCCACATTACTCCAAAGATGACAATACCACGATCTCTAGCTATCAGGCAGTTGATGAGAACATAGTTCTGAAAGGCGCGCCTAGGCTCGGGGCGGCGCGACGCCACCCTCCGGCGCCTCGCCTGAAGGGAGGCGACGCCCCTTCACGAAGGCGCTTAAGCCTCCTCCTCCTGCAGAGACGCAGCCAGCGGCGCCAGCCCTAATTTTTTTTTTTTTTTTTCTGGGCCCAAAACGAGGCCGTTTTGGACCCTGTTCACTTAAGTGCACAGGGACCAAAACGACGTCGTTTTGGAGCCTGTTCATTTAAGTGCACAGGGACCAAAACGACGTCGTTTTGGACCCTGTTCTTTTAAAAAAAAAAACAGGCCAAAACGACGCCGTTTTGGCCTGTTCCTTCCATCCAGCCCCCTTTTCTGGTCTTTCTCAACCTGAGACCACTGCCATTCTTTGCCCTAGCCTCTTCTGTGCTGGAGAAGTGAAGAAGAAGAAGAAAAAGAAGAAGAAAAATAGGAGGAAAATAGGAGAAAAATAAAGGGGAAATAGGGTGCGCCTCACTTCACTAAAGCCCGCGCCTTAGATGTGCCTTGCACCTCAGGCTCCAGGACTACTTTGCGCCTTGGTGCGCCTTGAGCCTTTTAAAACTATGGATGAGAATACAGATGGCCGATACCTCATAATTTTCAAGAGACATCAAGACAAAGCCCTCATATTTCAACTGGTCTATGGAAAGGTTTCCAAAACCAAACCAAACTGACCAACCCAAACCCACACCCAACCAACTGCTACTTTGAAGGGAATATCAGCCACCCAAACCTCAAAGCTGCAAAAGCAAGCTAGAAGAGAATGACCCTGTTGAGCTTCTGACGTACTGCTTCTCTGACCCTACCCATTGAGCAACCACATAAACTCAACCACCACTTTCCTAACAAAAGCAGGGAGCCAAAGGACAAAGGTTGCTTGTCCCATCCTGACCAAATAAATACACACCAAGGCTCTGAAAAAAATCCAAAAATTTCCAGAAAATGACACATCAGAGGCATGTTCCCACAAATAATTGGTCAGAATCTAACCTTTCACATATAATCAATCAAGAACTGAGTAGAATTGATGAGAATCATCCACCTTCTAATGCCTCTCCACAATCCCTTACCACAAGTCCCCCTCTCCTCCTTAAAGCACCATCACCCCAAAGGGGTTCAGTCTCAATATAGACCATCATCAATACTTCAAAACCTTCTTAATAACTTTATTTTACAGGCACAAAAATGCTTGACTAGAATTAAAGAATTTTTTTTGCACATGAGAAGAATATTGATTTTAAATGTATCTTAATTTTTACATTGTTGCATTTATTCATTATGTAAATTTGATCTTTCTAAGAATTTCTTCCAGTACTCATTGAAAGTAGATTCATTATTGCAATTTTTCATCACATAATTTTGATCCTTCTAAGAATCCATTCCTTTATAAAAAGGGATGACCAATCAATCAACACTGTTGAAGACATCAAGCAAGACAAAACATACAAATATAGGGAAGAAGACAATAAATGCACCATAAATCAAACAATTTGAGCTTGATTGAACAGCTCACACCTCAAGATAACTCTTAAAATTGAGCTTCTTTCATTAATTTTTAATGCCCTTGTCATTTTCTGTTTAAAGAAAATCATTTTACTAATCTATGGATATTTCTCCACATTTACATGTAAAATTCTTAGTTCATATTATAGACTAGAAAATGGAAGAGGGATCTATATTATCAATAGATGCTGTCTCAACCATCATTTCAGGACTTGAATCCAATAGGAGGTTCAAAAAATTAAGCAGAAGAAAGATTTATGTAAAACATGTGTGGTCTGGTGATAATCAACCCCCAGAAGTCCAATAGTCTTCCCTCTTTGTCTAATCTTTAATAAACAAGAAATCCCCACCGTACATATACAATTTCCTCCATTTTTCATCCCTGAGGATGAGCAAGTTAAATATTCTCACAACATCCTCTAAATAGCTCTTCCCAACAACAGAAAGAAATATAAACTTGACCAATAAAATGAGGAAAGAACAAAAAAAATTGCAGCATCTCCCATTCATTGGCAACAGTTCAAACACAATAACACTCTCTCCTCCAAATTTGCTTGGCACACATAAGAAATTCTAATAAATCAGATCAAATATAAATCCAGGTCCACCAATCACAATCTCCAAAACATCCAAACCAAGGCCTAAACCTTGCCTCTCCCAAAAGGAAAAAAAAAAATGAAAATAAATAAATAAATAAGAAAAAGAAAAAGACCTAAACCAAATAGCACCTTAACTACAACTCCCAAAAAGATAAATACCAACACTCCATTTCAGAACTGAAACAAAGGCAGGAAGAGAAATAAATTTTTAACTATGATATTTTCCATTAATTGGGAACTGCGAGGGAAAAATTCAATCCAGTGTAGTTGAGTCTTTCATATCTTAGAAGCCAAAAGAACAGAAAGCATAAAAAGTTCAAACTCTTGTGTCTGTGTGTAGATACAGGAACTACATATAGATATAGGAACTAACTGAATATCAGGAAAACAAATTTGAAATGCAACAATAATCTCAACCTCGAAACTCTAATTTCCCAAGTCCTTTAGACATAAGATGCCAAAAATCCCTTCTCCCTCCAAAGAATAAATAAATAAATAAATAAATACAAGAATCGTTGCCACCAAGAAACCCTAATTTTCCTTCTAGTTGGCTTAGTTCAGTTGCGCTTTCCATATTTTGTAAACCAGAACAACAGAGAGCCTAAATAATCTAAACTCTTTATCCCTATCGTTTTGCTCCGTTTTCTCAGCAACCAAACAGGAACTAAAGGCATACAAGTACATAAATATCAGATGCAACAAGGACTAGCACCCAGAAACCCTAATTCCCCAGGTAGTTATACTCCTAAGATCCCAAAAACCACCGTCCCCCTCAAGATCTCCAGAGCCTAGATTCAACCCAACAAAGAAATAAATAAAAACTAAATAAAATAAAATAAAATAAAAAATCCAAATCCAAACCACACCACATACTGAAAAAAAAAATTAAAGATAGAAAATGGAGAAAGATGTGGGAACAGGCCTGAAAGACTGCAAGAGCGACGAACTGTTCGAGTTTGAGAGTGAGTTGGTGCCAGAGCTTCCTCTGGTACAGATCTGCAAGAGAGTTGTACCATTCTGCCAGCTCCGGATGGGCCGCGCGCAGTGATTCCAGGTATTGCAAAGCGGCCATGGCGATTGAATGAATCTGTGAGACCCTTTTTCGACCCTCTCTCTATTTAAATCCCCCAAAACCTCTTTCTCTCTTTGCTCTCTTTCTTCTTCTCAAAGAAACGAATAGACATGGACGGGGATTTTCCATTCGGGTCCATCACTTTGTATGGACGACCCGGATTTCCACCCGATTTGGAACCCAATCCGAAGTTATAATTCCGTTTCATTTATATTTTAAACTTAATAATAATAATAATAATAATAATAATAATAATAATTATTATTATTATTATTATTATTATTATTATTATTATAATAATAAGTAAAACAATAGTTTAATTATGCAACCCACCAAGAAAAATCACAATAATGAAAGCTTCATTTCATTTTAAGTTTTATGGCCAAACAATCACCCATATTAAAGCCCCTTTTTTGAAATGTTTTTAGCTGAAGATACTTTTATTAAAAGTATTTTCTTAAAAATTATTTTTAAAAGAATCATCAATTTAGAGTTTGTTTGGTAATAATTTTTAAAAATATTTTTAGTCTAAAAAATATTTTTAAAAAAAAAAAATTAAGAGTCTATTTGGTAATGATTTTAAAAAAAAGTTTTTAATATTTCTGACACTTAAAAAATTTTATCTTTCAAGTATTAGAAAGAGTAAAAACACTTTCTATAATCACTGTTACACAAGCTCTAAGTGTTTGGCAAAATTTAGAAAACTCTTTTAAAAAACTGAAAAATTACTTTTACTATTGAAAAATCACTTATAGTATTTGCTAGATATATACTTGATAAGTGATTTTCCTTTAAAAAAAAAATATACTTTCATTGAAAACACTTCGAATAGAAACACTACAAACGTATTCTAAAAGTTTTGTTTGATAATGATTTTAAAATTCATTTCTAATATTTCTAATGCTTAAAAAAAATATCTTTTAGGTATTAAAAATATTAGAAACACTTTTAAGAATCATTATCAAACACATTCTTATAGTGCGTTTGACAGTGATTTTGGGAAAGTATTTCTAGTATTTTCTAACATTTGAAAATTTTTACCTTTTAAATATTAAAAATGTTAAAAACATTTTCTAAAATCATTATCAAATATACTTTAAAGAGTACATTTGGTAGTGATTTTAGAAAACTTTTTTAACATTTCTAACGTTTGAATGACACAAATTTTTAAGTGTTAAAAATATTAGAAATACTTCCTGAAATCATTGTTAAACGAGGTCTAAAAGTGAGTTTGATAGTGATTTTAGAAAATATTTCTAGTCTTTCTAACACTTAAATGATAAAAATTTTCAAGTGTTGAAAAGATTAGAATTGCTTTCTAAAATCACTATCAAACGAGCTCTAAGTGTTTCTCTAAAAACACTATAAATAAATTTTTCAACAGGTGATTTTTAGATTTTAAAAATATTTCTTAAATTTTGTTAAATGTATATTTTTTTTTTTCAAAAAAAACACTTTTTAGATTAAAAATGTAACACCCCAAAATTTTATCTAGGGGCAAAATAGTAATTTATAAAGTAATTAAGTAATTAATTAAATTCATTAAGGGTGAAATGGTCCTTTTACAATTAAAAATCCTAGGTATAAATTAGATCTTCCTCTTGCTTTCTTTATTCAGAAAACCCTATAAACCAAAATTAGAGAATTTGAGATGCTAAGGCTCAAGGGTTATAGGTTCAAAGTTTGAAGTTTAAATTTTTCCAGGTAAGATTCTAACCCTAAATTAATATATTATATTCGTTATTTAGTTCTGAACACGCTAGTTATTCTTTGAATTTTTTTTAAATTTAGATTAGGGTTAGTTTTTTTTTTTTAATTCGTTTTAATATCAAAATATTAAAAAATTAAGATTTTGATGTATTGTTGGAAATTGGGTCATCTTAAGTTTTTAGATGAAAAAAAAAATTCTTTGGAAGATTTCGATTTAGGCTATGGTTAATTTATTTTAAAACTTTTAGGTCAAAATATTGAAATTAGGAATATAGGTTGTTCTATTAATGAAAATAGGGAAATTCAAAATTTTCTTAGATGAATAGATCTAAGCAATAAAATTTCAAAAATTAAATGAGTAAATAAATATATGATTATATGTGGGAGTGGCAAAACAATATATATATATGTTGCATGTGTGTGGAAACTGGAAGATAGAAGAATGGTGAAAAAAAAAAAAAAGTTGCATGCGTGTGGGAACTGGAAGATAGAAGAATGATGAAAGTGATAATAATAATGAGGCATGCACTGTATATGTAGTGTGTGAGTATTATGTAGTGTGTGAGTATTACGGTACTTGTGTTTAGAAAAATATGAAAGTGGTAGAAATAATTATGTGTAATAAATGAGGTGAAGTACAAATTAGTTAAATTTATAGTATTATAATTAGATTAATGAGAAATATTAAGTTGATAAGTAGCATAAAATTTAATTAGTGAAATAAATTGTAGTTTAATTAAATTATGTTGTGTCCCAAAAAAAAAATTGAAAATAAAATTTAAGTTTTATATGAATTAGAAATTTATAAATTTTTCTAAAATAGGAATATATTAAATTATCTTTCATAATTAAAAACATTAATTTGAATACCTAAAATTTTAGGATTGTCAAACCTATCATTTTAGATAAATAGTAACAGTTATTTCTCTTATACTTTGTTAGGTGAAGAGTATATTTTCCAAAATTATTTTTCTTGAAAGTTTTTGAGGTCTTCTTTTGAGGTAAGGGAAATTAATATAGCTTTTGCAAAAGAAAATAATTATACATAGACATATATATATTGTATGTGTAATTGTTAATTTTTCTTTTAAGCATGGATCAAATACATTTTTGTATGAAAAATGTGCTATAACATTTATTTTGTTTATATCAAAATACTTGGGGATTTTCTGATTTAGTAAGTTGTAATAAATAAAATAAAGAATTTGACTATGGTTTGTTTGACCTTTGTCAACGGGATATAATAGTTGACATTTACATTTTTGTGGTGGGAAATGTAATTGATTTGAACCCCAACCTTTAGGGGTTTGATTAGAGGTTACTAGTACTAGTAGTGTTTGGTTCCGTCTACCTTAAAATGAACATTTGAGGCTACCCACCTATTTGTAAAGTCCCACTTAAATGGGCACTATTTGCTATTTGATAACCAAAGTGAAAACAATTGAAATGTATTTGATTTAAAATGGATATAAAATGGTTTTGATATATAGAAAAATGTTTGGTTAAACACCTTAAAATGTATTATCATATTTGTACTCAAACGTTCTTATGAAAATGATTTTACACTAAATCTCCTATTTGTAAGCATGATTGAAACTATTTGATCCATGAAACTGTATTAATATTCCTTATTAGACTTTGAGCTCATTCCCTTTTGTTGATAATTTTTCAGGTATCCTTAGTTCGGGTGAGGAGTGACGGTTAGGAGGGGGAATTGGTTTGTTAAGACTTTTGTCAAAACTCTCTTTATTTTGAGTATTGTTATATGTTAAAATTTATTTTCCATTAGAATTATTTGAGTTTAGAGTTATCTGGACAATAACACTTGGTCTGATGTGTTAGTTTCAAAATTTGTTATTTGGAGATTTTAGAATTTTTGTTCTTTGAACAGGAATTTGGTAATTGGTAAATTTCCAGTTATAATATGATTGTTTGCATTGTTTCCGGGGCTTGAAGTGTAAAATGACCGTTATACCCTTAAAGTAGGTTTTGGGGCGTGGCAAAAAACATTTATTATGAAATGGACTCTATAATCATTTAACATAATTTATTATTTTAATGATAATTTTTCTACGTTTAGTCTCTTCTTTTCATTCTCCCCATTTATCTTCTTCTTTATGATTTTTTTTTTAAATTTTAAATAAGACCCTCCAATTTGTATTAGATAATTTTTATTATTTGTTTAATTCTACAAGTTTGAGAAGTTAGTTTTCTCAAATAAAAGTAGGATTTTTTAGACGTAATATTTTTAAAAAACTAAAATAACAATCTTATTTAAATAAGATTTATAATTCTTATAAAACTAAAATATATATATATATATATATATATATTAATCATAATTTTCTTGACAATGTATGAAAAATAAATATGAAAGTGGGAGCATTTTTAAATATTGAAAAAAATAGGCCTTAATTTTGTAACATCTATTATGATTAAAAAAATAATTATATTTAAATTAAAAAGAAACCTAAATTTTAAATTCAAATAATTATTTAAATATTAAATAAATATATCGTTATCTATAGTTTTATATTAATAGAGGAATTATTTAAAGATAAAAAAAGAAAGAATGAAAAAGAGAAAAAATTTAAATAGAATTTTATAGTTTTATTGCAATCTTAATTAGTCTTCAATTAAGTCTGCTTAAAAGAGCAATATGTCTTATTTCAAAGATGGAATAACATAATGATAAATTTTTTGTTTTAAAGAATATAACAAATTGTGACATTTTTTAATTTTTTTATTTCATAAATTATAAATTTTATTTTCAAATAAAAAATGTCAGTTTATAGATTACAAAAACCTATATCTTAATTTTTATATTTTTGGATATATTTTATACTCATAATTAGAAAATTTGTGCATTTATGAGTTTCATGAGTTGTGAAATGAGCTAGGCCAATGGGTAAGTTTTTTATTTTTTTTACTTTTATAATTTTAATGAAAATATTTAAATAAAAATAGAATATTTTATACAAAAATGTAGATTTAAATAATTTCTAAAATTGTTTTCACAAATTTAAATTTTAAGATAGTAAAAAGTTTTTGATAAAATAAGTTAACAAATTAAATTTTAAATAATAAAAATAATAATAACAACCACAACAATAAAATAATAATAATAATAAAAATATTGGCATGATAATTAATTTCAAATAAAAAAATGATAAAAATAATATAAATGGGCTCTAAGATGCAAAAGAAAGAAAATCAATACTTTGAGGACACACAACTGTTCAATGCCCAACATGGAACATGATTTATGGCCCTTGGTAACAAGGTATTTTGAAACTATCTCACATTGCATGGTAGTTTTGACCTTACAGTGTGTCAGAGTCCAAAAATATTTAAATCCATTTAAAGCCATAAATGAGATCCATAAAGGGTCAGGACATAGTGCACCTCTTTTCAAATATTCAGTAGGCTTTGAGACTTGAAATAAAGACCTGTATTTCATAGGTTTGATGTGGCTAGAAAAACACAATGCAATGTGTATGGGTATGGGGAGCTTTAAAAGAAATAATTATACTCGAAGAAGCTTGGCTCTAACCCATAGCCAGGATGGCCTAATCTTAAACTCCAATGCAATATTCCCTAAAAGGATGCAAATGATGTCATAGGATTATAGAGTAGAATAGTGTCATAGTGTTGTTACATGGTAGTTTCTCTTACTCTATTATGAAATTCTTTTTTAGTAGTAAACAAACGTATATATCATATCATTTACTGAAGGTTCAGAACATTAGAACTAAATGAAGGTGGTGTTTGTTTTTTTACTTAATTATAAATAGAACCTTAATACTTAATAGTGTTAAATATTAGACTATTTGTTTTTATAGTATTTTATTTCTATGAAGTATTAAAAAGTAAATAAAAACTAATATGTTATTTTTTCTATTTAGAAAAAGCTACATATTTTGGTTTTTTCTGTTCAATAAAAAGTTTATAATAAATCTTTAAAAAGAAAAAAAATAAATAACCTAAATTCTGAAAACAAATTGCTTTCATAAAAAAGCTAAAAAAACAAACACTCTCAAAGTCTGCACACGAAGTCAATGCCTATAAAGAAAATGACCAATCCCTAGGACCCAGACAAGTGAAAAGAATCATGCTAAGACCTTAGTCATGATAAGATCAATGACTATGACTCCAACTCAAGATAAATACAAAATGAAGTTTCCAAAGAAGACTTCCAAAGATGATCTTAAAGTATGCAACATTTCTAAGCTTCATAAGTAGATTTCTATAGTGATATATTTTACAAAAGATAACATTAAGTTTCTCAAAAAATATATACAAGCAAAATGTATTATTCAATTTTATATATATATATAAAACATATACATACAAAACTATTACATATAGTTTTTGTTTTTTGTTTTTATCATTCCATAAAAGAAACTCAAGTAATTACTCAGCTATTTTTACAAGTTGAGTAGTTGTTTATGTCATGGTTTTAAAAATCGGATTGGACTAACCGATTCGATCATCGGCCAATTGTAGTTCTGGTTCGGTTTAGCTAATTGAGCCGGCCAAGGATTGAATCGAAATCGAACCGGTTGAACTAAGGGTTGGACCAACGAACCGAACAGTTCAACTTTTTTTTAAATCTAAAAACACTTTTTTTTAAGCCCAATATATATATATATATATACCCAATAAGCTTTTAGTCTTACAAGTTAATGATTTTTGCATGCCTTTTATATCCCACAATCCCTACATTTTTTTTTTTTTTATCCATTTTCAATGTGGGATTAGTTAGTGAGAAAAAAAAAATTTTGCAAGCTGGAGAGCTTGAGTTGGGACTTTTAGGTGTAAAATTGAAGCTTAACCATTAAGATATAAGTTTCTTCATTGTATTATATTTGCAAATAAAAATATATAACAAAATTAATATATTTTTTTTCAAATTTTTATTGTATAAAAACATAAATCACTTTCACATTTATTTTTATAATAATTATATAATGTAATTAAAAAAATAATATAAATTAATTAATATAATAATTTCAAAATAATAAAATACAAAAAGACATGCAAATAAAATTAAATATTATATATTTTTTAATTTTAAATATATATTTATATTTAAATATTATAAATATTCTATTTAATAAAATTTAAAATATTAATATATTTATATTTCTCTTCATCATTTAATTTGATATGTCAAATATAAAAATGAAATATTATTAAAATTTTAATTATATATAATTTTAATTTCTTATAATTATTTAAAATTTTATATATTATATAAATTATTATTTATGATGTCACTGATTCAACCATGGTCCGACCACTAGTTCGACTAGTGAATCGTGAACCGGTAACTTTTCCGATTCAACCAGTCTAGTTTTGAAACATTGGTTTTTGTATGTTCATGAAGATAAATGATATTGAACTTGCATAAGATGTTTCCATGAAAACTGAGATTTTGAACTTCTTAGATGGATAAAAAAGATTTGCTCATTGGATAATGTAACAAAACTTTGTATATTATTGATTCCATCCTGTTGTAAAAAAGAAAGGAATATAAAATTTTAAACTTTAAATTGCATAAATATTAAGAAATGAAAATTAAAAACAAAGTAAGTGTTACCTCAGAAGTATGGTTCATTAAGTCTCTTGTAGAACATGATAGAAACCTCTCTACATTTCTTTCGAATAAAGTTGCAAGCAATGATCCAAAACTATCAGAGAGTTTCACTTCGACGCAACACCTATATTGATAGTATACACATTGCAGAATAGCAAAGATTTACAAAGTTGAATGTATTAAGTAATTATGAGTTTATTAGGTAATTTATAATAATATTAATACTATTGTTTTATATATGTGTAAGAGTTATAACCTTGGAGTAGCAATAGCGTCATGATCTTTGCAATAAATGCAAGCAAATGATTGTTCAAATACAACATTAGTGCCTTTATTGCATTTGTTACAAGCCATATACCAAAACTTCTTATATAGATTTGGAATGCAAATTGATGCCTTAATCCAAAAGGTTGTTTGCTACATCAAAATTTGATTGATTAGACAAGGCAATATTTGTGTATGCTAGTATAAAAAAAATGTTATTGTATGATGAGAGGAATTTAGAAAGTTTATCATGTCGATTAAATTTGATATCTCATTTATTTTTCACAACACTGCTATCAAATGAAGGTGCCGGGTTAGATGAAGAAGCGGAATATGATTTTTGAGCAATGATTTCGTTTAGGCAATCTGCATTTCATTACACCTATGATGAAACATAAGAGAAAAAATTTTTGTTAGTCATTTTTTCAATGGTTTATGACTATTTATTTAACAAATAGTATTTTAGTTGGAGGAATTTTTTTTTTTTAAATTTTAAAAAACAAGGTAAAAAAGAGAGTAAAAAAAGATATTCAATTTACCAAGCACATAAAGTGAGTCCCTGTGAGTTGTTTGGGTTGATAATAAAGGAGCTTGATAATTTCGTTGATAATGATATACCTAAAAGAAACATAATTATTATTTTTAAATACTAATAATTTGAATAAATTAATAACGTTGGAATTATATAGTAACCATTAAATGAAATCACTTTCAAATGCATTCCAATGATGATGGGCTTTGTGATAATAATATTTGCAGTAAGAGCACATTCATTGTTCACGAATTCATCCCACATGGTTAAAGTCAAAGGTTGTAACTTGAAAAAAGAAAGCATGAAAGTAGTGTTAAAAAATTGTAGATTTCCTAATCACAATTTAATAGTGAAAAACAAATCATAATTTAGTAGAAATATTTCTAATAATATTTTATGAAAAAAAGGAAAAAGTTAAGTTGTTTATACTATTCATCAATCAAAATGATTTCATGAATTGTAGATGGACCATTTTTTGTTTGCAGTTCTTTAGTTGGTTTTACATCTATGACGACTGCAATAACATCTGTAATCGAATTATAATAAATGTTGTTTAAGAGTTTATTATTTAAAATAAAAAACAAATTGAAAATATATATGATCTTACCAACTTCAGCAATGCAATCGATATATTTTGGAGATCATTGAAAGCAACAAAGTTGTATGTAATTGATAGTTGTCCCTTATCTTCTTCTTCAACTTCTTCAACTAATGTTCTTCCATTGATGATCCATTGATATTCATTGTTTACAACGCGATATTCTGGTTTGATCGATTTAACATATGTGTTGGTAGTATAGTAACTTTTAAAGATGTTTAGAGTGTCTTTGAATAACAAAATGTCACCTCCAAATATGTAACCTTGTACTTTAGTGCTTTGTATTTACATAAGAATTATTTAGTATAGAATAACTACATATAGAAAAATTCAAAAGTAATTTATTGAAAGTATTTTTTTTCACTATTTTTTTCTTCTATGAAATATTTACTCATAGTAGATAGAATATTTTAAACAACAAAATATAAAAATAGCTTACTTCATAATCAATTAACACAAGTCTTTGATATTTTGTGGTACTATATTGAGATGTTCGTTATATCAAGATGTTCATGGCATCGATTTTTTTAGCAATAATGACCTTTGTTGTCCATGCTTTTTGAGCAGGGTTGATTTCTTTGATTGATTTGCAATGTTGCCTTATATTGTAGCTACAAATAAAAACAAAGAAAAAAGATATATAATATAAAAATAAAAAAATTGGTAATTAAAATTTAGATTTTACTAAATTCAATACAAATCATTGAATCAAATATAAGAGATATTCACACATACAAATGCATATTTTAGAGGAAGAAATGTTAACATTGAAGATGATATTTAATACTTATAAAATAGAATTATAGTAAAACATTAAAGAAATAATTTAGGAATTTAAGTTTGATTTACAATGTTAATAAGAATTGATTGACGTTAATAATTCATGGTAAACAATATTTTTTGTACAATCATAATTTGATTTATCAACAAGAGTAGGTCTAACCAAAATTTTAATTGAGTTTGATGTTTTTGTTCTAGATAAAACAACATATAATTGTCCATGAGAGAATATGGGTTCAGGTAAATATATCCCCACATAATCTAGTGTTTGACCTTGAGGTTTGTTTATTGTCATTCCAAAGCTTAAGCAAAGTGGAAATTGTATTTGTTTGAATGGAAATATATGTTTTTCGTTTTTGATAGGTATGACTGGGATTCTAGGTAAAAAAAACTCTTTTTCCATGATGATGATCAGTACTAATTTCTGTATCTATTAGATTTTGATCAAATCTATGACAAATTAAATGAGTGCCATTACATAATCCTTTTGAAGGGTTGATGTTTTGTAATAGTATAATAGGACAATTTGGTTTTAATATTAACTCATAAGGTGGAAATCCATTAGGTGTTAAAATATTTAAGAAATCTTCATGAACACCATGTTCAGTTGTATTTAAGGACTCATCAAAATTATAACTCAATTTATATCATCAACGTAATCATTTCTTAAAGTTAATATAACTCAATTTATCATGATATCTAAATTGTTAGCATATTCGTTGTGTTGGACAATAATAAATAATCTAAACATGCTATAAAAACCATTAAATAGTGTTAGGAATTTTAGGCTAATCCAACCTATGGTAATCACCCTAGAGGGGGGGTGAATAGGGTGATGGTCTCTTTTTGCAAATTTAAACTAAGTGAATGTAAGAGATAATTATATGCAAGTATATATAATAAACAATATAAAAACAATTGCATATAAATTAAAAGAGTAGGGAAGAGAGAATGCAAACACAAGATTTATAGTGGTTCGGCGCAACCCGACCTACATCCACTCTCCTCTAGCTTCAATCCCAAGCTTGAGGTTCCACTAATTCAAGGCTTCCAAACCAAGCCTTTAAGCAACACAATTGAATTATGGTTCCAATCCACCCTCTTGGACTTTTGGCTCCAAGCACCCTTTACACTTTTCAAGAGATACCACACTCTTGGAAAACTTCCTCTCAAAGATTTACAATTGATTTGATCTCACAAAAATCCTAGTACAAAAACTTGAAGCTCAAATGATACAAGAAAACTAGGATTGAAAGGTGCACTAATGATATGCAAGTTTTGGAACAATGGTGCACTCAAAACACTTCTTCAAAGGCTCAAATATATTCAAGAAAGGTTTAGGAAGGTTAAGCTCTTAAAACAATGAAGATTGGAGCCTTTTTATAGAAGAAAAAAGCCAAACTAGCCGTTTGGGGTTCGACCGGTCGAGCTGGGGGTCGACCGGTTGACTAGCCGTTAGCATTTAATGCTTGGCAGGTGACCGTTGGGCCTCGACCGGGCCTCGACCGGACCTCAACCGGACCTCGACCGGACGAGGTTCAACCTTGACCGGTTGAACAACCGTTCTGGAAGAAAGAGAAAATTTTTGCATTTTTCGAACGGTCAACCGGTTACTGTTCATACCCCTCAACCGGTTGAGCCGAGGGTAAACCGGTTACTGTTCATAACCTCAACCGGTTGAGCTGTGGGTCAACCGGTTACTGTTCATCCGGTTCAACCGGTTGAGCCATTTTTGGCTCAACACCCAACTTTTTCAATTTAAAACTTTTAAAACAAGTTTGGAAAATATTTGACACAAGGTTTTAATTGAAAACATGAAATCATCCAATTTTAAAAGGATTTAAAATGAATTAATTCTTGGATGATTTTGGTGCATAAGTAAAGAATGTAATGCATGAAAAAACCTAGTGCACCAACAACCTTACAAGGAGATCTTATGAAGCTTGGGTCTTGAAAAGCACTTCTCTTTGAGGTGGTCTTCTTCTTCATGATTTCTCCTTGGCTTGATTTGTCTTTGGATTGCCACTTTGGAAGTTGTCTTGCCTAATCACACTTGAAATATGATCATTAATTCTAAACCTTGTTTTGTTATCATCAAAATCAAGATTAACCAAACCTTGGTTTCACAAATAGCAATTAGATCATAAACGGAATTATAGACAGATCAGAAAACATACCTCCCGCCATTGCCATTCTACAGGTTAAAATGTGTTTTACTATTTTTGGGTTTCAGGTGCTTTTAAACCTTTTCAACCTCTACTTAGATGGTGTTTTGAAAAACTGAAAAGAGATTGCAAGCTTAGGGAACCTTACCCATTAGTGTTCTGGCTCGTTTTAAAGACTCTCTTCATCACCGAGTCTGCCTGGAGCATGCACAGAACATGGGGTAGTGATGTGAACGTGGTTCCGAGCATGAATCCTCGTTCCTAAATTGATGGAATGATGTGGACCACATTCTGAATCACGTCTTCGGTTTATTACCGAAGATGCAAGAAATCCCAACATTCTCCCACTTGGTCCATACATTCCATCATTCATCATAGCAAGAAACAAAACACATGAATCATGGTGATAGGTCCTCTAATATTGAGTATTATCTTCCATGTATCACAATGCATCATGTCTCTTAAACACTAGCCCATATTGCTTAATGAATAAACCCTATGTTTATTCTAGGTTCAAACATTAATGATATTTCTCAATTAATGAATAAAAGTGTACACAAAGAAAATCAAATATGAGAAAACATCACAAATAGAGTTTCATTGAAAATAACATTCGTTCTTACAACGAAAATCACACAAAGGAACCAAGTCCCAATCTATCTACATGATCCTTAAATTTCAAAGGTGGCATGCTTTTAGTCAAAGGATCAGCAATCAACAATTCAATGCTAACGTGTTCAATAACCACTGTTTTCTCTTTAACACATTCTCTTAGGGCTAAATACTTGATGTCGATGTGCTTGTTTCGACTACTACTTTTGTTGTTCTTAGCCATAAAAACTGCAGCTGAATTATCACAATATATCTTCAATGGCCTAGAAATTGAATCCACAACTCTAAGCCTAGAAATGAAACTCTTTAACCATACACCATGCGAGGTAGCCTTAAAACAAGACACGAACTTAGCCTCCATAGTGGAAGTTGCAATCAAAGTTTGCTTTGCGCTTCTCCAAGAAACAGCTCCACCGGCTAGCATAGAGAATCCTAAAGTTGATTTTCGCGAATCAATGCAGCTAGTGTAGTCCGAATCAGAGTAGCCAATCACTTCCAAATTATCAATCCGTCTATACATAAGCATGTAGTCTTTGGTCCCCTGAAGGTACCTTATCACCTTCTTTGCAGCTTTCCAATGGTTTATACCTGGATTACTCTGATATCTCCCTAACATCCCAAACAACAAATGCAATGTCAGGTCTTGTGCAGACCTGAACATACATCAAGCTTCCAACAACAGAAGCATAAGAAATGTTCTTCATTTGTTCTCGCTCAAGATCATTTGGGCACTGGTCCAAATTGAACCTATCGCCCTTCACAATGGGAGTTATACTTGGTGAACAATCTTTCATCCGAAATCTTTCTAAAACCTTATTGATATAGGTCTCTTGAGACAGACCTAAAAGGCCTCGAAATCTGTCTCTATGTATCTCAATGCCAATGACAAAAGTCGCATCACCCATATCCTTCATGTCAAAGTTTTTAGATAGAAACTGTTTCACCTCATGTAGCAAACCCTTATCATTGGTTGCAAGTAAAATGTCATCCTCATACAAAACAAGGAAACAAATCTTACTCCCACTAACTTTCTGATATATACATTGATCCATAATGTTTTTCGCAAAACCAAATGAAGAGATAACATCATGAAACTTCAAATACCACTGACGGGATGCTTGTTTCAATTCATATATGGATTTCTTAAGCTTGCATACCAAATGCTCACCACCACTAGAGGAAAATCCTTCTGGTTGTTTCATGTAAACCTATTCCTCTAGATTTCCATTAAGAAATGTCGTTTTCACATCCATTTGTTGCAACTCTAAGTCAAAATGTGCAACTAATGTCATAATGACATGAAGAGAATCTTTCTTAGATACATGAGAAAAAGTCTCTTGGTAGTCAATTCCTTCATTTTGAGTGAATCCTTTAACAACAAGTCTTACTTTATATCTTTCAATGTTGCCCAATGAATCTTTCTTTGTCTTGAAGACCCATTTACATCCAATGGCTTTTGCACCATCAAACAACTCAACAAGATTCCAGACTCCATTAGATGCCATAGAATTCATCTCATCTTTCATAGCATCATACCATAAATTAGACTCTTTGCAACTTATGGCTTGTGAAAACATTTCAGGATCATTTTCGGTTCCAATGTCATAGTCCAATTCTTGCAAATACACAACATAATCACTAGGTATTGCTGGTTTTCTCACTCTTGTAGATCTCCTTAATGTTGAATCAACATTTTCTTGAGGATCATGTTGCCCAACGGGTTGTTCAACAATTTCTGGCGAATCTTGAACAACTTGATCTATTGGATTGTCATTAGCAATTTGTGGAACTTCAATGATTGGTTATCTATATCTCGTTTGAACTTGAGGGACATTGTGAATGACAATCAATCTACCCCTTGAAGTGGATGGTTGAGCATCAATATGATCTTTTTCAGAAACAATGTCCTGAAATCGATCGCTCCTACTAATCAAGTCATTCTCAAGAAACTTAGCATTTCTTGACTCCACAATTCTAGTGCTGTGAGATGGACAATAGAATCTATACCATTTAGACCTTTCAGCATATCCAATGAAATATGCACTAATGGTCCTTGGGTTTAGTTTCTTCTCTTATGAGTTGTAAACTCTTACTTCAGACAAGCATCCCCAAACGCGTATATGTCACAAACTCGATTTCCAACCTTTCCATAATTCAAATGGTGTCTTGGGGATAGCCTTTGTTGGAACTCGGTTCAATATATACACTGTCGTTTTAAGAGCTTCAGTCCACAAGGATTCAAGAAGCTTAGAGTTGCTACGCATACTCTTAACCATGTTCATTAATGTTTGATTTCTTCTTTTAGCCACACCATTCTGGTTTGGGGAACTAGGCCTGGTGTTTTGAGCAACTATCCCATGCTCTTGAAGAAACTTTGCAAAATGACTAGGTGCTTGTTAATCCTCGGTGTATCTACCATAATATTCTCCACCTTTATCCGTTCTCACAATCTTTATTTGCTTTCCGCATTGTTTCTCTACTTCAGCCTTAAAAACTTTAAAGACACCCAACGCTTCATTCTTGTTATGAAGCAAGTAGATATACATGTATTGTGAGTAATTGTCTATGAAGGAGATGAAGTATTTCGGACCATACGCGTCCATGTCTGGACAACAAATATCTAAATGTATGATCTCTAATATGTCTATGCTCCTCTTGGCACCCTTCTTAGACTTGTTGGTTTGGTTTCCCTTAATGCAGTCCACACAAGTGTGAAAATCAATACAATCTAAAGTACTAAGTACTCCATCATTTACTAATCTCTTAATTCTCTGTATGGAGATATGTCCCAATCTCCGATGCCACAACATGGAGGAATCTTCATTCATAACTCATCGTTTTGTACCAATGTGAACATGCATAGTGTTATTAGTGGTATCGTTTTGCAAATTAATAGAGAAAAGACCATTAGACTATGTACCATTTCCAACAAGATTAGATTTATAAAACAAATTGAAAGATGTCTCATAAAAACTAAAGGAATAACCCAAAGGTACAATTCTTGAAACTGAAATCAAATTCCTAAAGAAACTTGGAACATAAAATGTCTTTTCTAAATTTAAATTAAAACCAATACTTAAAACTAAATTGCATGTTCCAACAGCCTCCACATGTGAACACATCTTGTTTCCTAAATAAATGCATTGCTCACTTGGTATTGGCTTCCTTAGGTTTCGCATACCCTGCAAGGTATTCGAAACATGGATTGTAGAACCAGAATCAATCCACCATGTGTTATAAATAACATAAACCATATTAGATTCATAACAAACAAATGAGATTGGTTTACCTTTCTTCTCAAACCATTTGTGGAATTTGGTGCAACCCTTTTTCATGTGCCCCTTCTTCTTGCAGAAGAAACACCTATTGACCTTCTTCATTCCACCTTGGGGCGGTATTTTACCTTTCCCTTTCTTTTTGGCATGATTCTGATCATTTCCTTCCATTGCCAAATGCACTCTCACCTAATTCCATTTTCAACCTTCCCTCCTCTTGAACACACATGGTCAAAAGCTCATTAATTGACCACTTATCTTTGTGTGTGTTGTAGGAGATTTTGAAGGGTTCATATTGTTGTGGAAGAGTGTTTAAAATGAAGTGCACAAGGAAGGAGTCAGACATTTCAACCTCAAGTGTCTTTAATTGTGCCACAATATCCCTCATTTGCATTATGTGCTCTTGCACACCACTCACATCGGTGAGCCTTATGGATGAAAACTTCATTATTAGGGTGCTAGCAAGTGCCTTATCTGAAGTCACAAATTGCTCATCAATAGCCTTCAGTAATGCCTTGACATTGTCATGCTGATCGACAGAACCACAAATGCCATAAGAGATTTTGGTCTTTATGAACATCATACTAAGGCGATTTGATCGCTCCTATTGTTCATAAAGAGCCTTTTCTGCTGTAGTGCTGATATCAATAATGGTTGGTTTGTCTTTCTTGATAGCATAATCAATGTCCATGCACCCCAAATGAAAGAGAATTCTCTCATTCCAAACCTTATAGTTATCATCTTTCAATTCGGGAATGTCATATTTTATATTAGAGAAATTTGCAGGTTGCATGACTGCACAAAAATTAAACATACATGCTTATAATTCAAATTTGAGACTAATAAACAAATATCATGTTTTACCAATGTAACTCATATTAAAAAATTATGAATCTAGTGACATAAAACTTGCCTATGGGCTAAAGTTCTAATTCAATTAGATCCATGTAAAACCTTATGATAAAACTATTGAATTATGTTCCATTTCCTAATTCTTGTGGGTAATTAAGAAATATAATTTGATATTCAATCCTAATTAATTATACAAATATAATAAAAAATTCTTGTGGGATAAAATTTTATTATATCAAATATAATTAATTACCCATAATGTCATTTTCCTATATGTGATCTCAAAACACTTAATATATAATTTTGCATAATTAAAGATGTTGTGGCTGCTCCTTAATTAATTAAAATTATATGGATCACTTGACATTTAATTAATACACAAGAAAACTTATATAAATTGCATGAAACCATAAACAATTTTTACACAAAACTCAAAATCAATGTGCAAAATTTCTAAAATTGTATACATTATAAGCACATTAATTTCTAAAATTAAAACCATAAAGAGCCTTTAAGAGTAAATTTAATGTGCAAATTATTTAATTTAATGTTGTATGCGCAATAAACCATTAAAAATAAAAATATGCATTCAACTAGCAAAAATAAATAATCTAGCACATAAAATATCCATAAATTAACATATTTTATAAATAATAATTTTATGATTTTATTTTATTTTGTTACAATTCACTAATTCCAGATATGATTTTGTTGCAATGAATGAATGAGGACAAGGCTATGACCAACTAGGCTACTGCCCCTTTTTTGATTACTTGTTTACCTATTTAAATCTTATTGACAGTCAAAACGATAAGCCCCTATAGTCGTCCCCTACTTTCAGTCGGGTCTATTTGACCCATTTGCAACCCGAAATGAAACCCGACAGTTTCCAGGTATTCTAGACACCAAAATGATGATTTAAAACACCGAAATGTTAGAAATCTCATCTCCTAATGATTTCTAACAATATTTTTCATCAAAAACTTCTAAAACCAAAAACTCCAAAATACCAAAACTCACTTGATTGAAAAATGCAGATTGTAAAATGAACAAGGCAAATGCATACAAGGCTCTGATACCAACTGATGGACAATAATTAATAATCTAAACATGCTATAAAAACCATTAAATAGCAATTAGATCATAAATGGAATTATAGACAGATCGGAAAACATACCTCCTACCATTGCCATTCTACAGGTTAAATGTGTTTTGCTATTTTCGGGTTTCAGGTGCTTCTAAACCTTTACAACCTCTACTTAGATGGTGTTTTGAAAAACTGAAAAGAGATTGCAAGCTTAGGGGACCTTACCCATTAGTGTTCTGGCTCGTTTTAAAGACTTTCTCCATTACCGAGTCTGTTTGGAGCGTGCATAGAACATGGGGTAGTGATGTGAACGTGGTTCCGAGCATGAATCCTCGTTCCTAAATTGATGGAATGATGTGGACTACATTCTGAATCACGTCTTCGGTTTATTACCGTAGATGCAAGAGAAATAAAATCCCAACACGTTGATGTTAGGGAAGACATTATCTATTAAGACATTTAGTACATTTATGTGTTTTTATATAAGGTATAATCATGGTGCATGGAAGTTTAACACAATCATTATAACATTTTTTTTCCTAATCCATCACCAATACGTAATATATATTAACTAAATGATGGGCCAAGTTGAGCTCGCATGTTTTGAGTTAATTTTATTTTTTTAAGTTTTGGCCATAAATATGATTTTAGTAAACTTGTATTAATGATTTCTTCTATTGTTCATTTTGGAACAACATGTAAGACTTGCCGAAAATCACCATCAAGTATGATTACTTTTCCACCAAATAAAATATTGCAATATTCTATCTAAACATTCAATTGATTGTCGTTTTGACATTGACGCTTCGTCCCAAATTATGATTTTTGCAGTTTGCAAAAGTGTAGCTAATCTTGATTGTTTACTAACACTACAAACACTTGAATCTTCAATATTAAGTGGCATTTTAAATCTTGAATGTGTTGTTCATCTATCGGTTAAAATAGATGTAGCTACACCTGATGATGTTGTTGCAAGTGCAATTAAATTGTTAGATCTTATTGTTGCAAGGATTGCTCGATATAAAAATGTTTTTCCACTTCTACCAAGACCATCAATAAAAAATGCTCCTAGTTCTTGATTAAAACTTTTTCTAATATTATATTATATGCATATTTTTGCTCAGGGTTTAGAGATTTTGTGGTAGCAATGTCTTTTTCATCAACAATAATTTGTAATTCTTCATTAATTTCTTTGAATGTATTTTCTTCACTATTTAAATTTATATTATAATCTACTAAATGGTAGTCATCTATGGATTTTCCCATTAATTCTAGAATGCAATTGATATGGTTTAATACCTTTGATTTTATATCAACTGATTTGCTATATAATAAAAGATAATCATTAGACATCACTTTTTCAAAATTTTCCCATAAATTTTGAGGATTATTAGGTTTACAGTATATTAGTATGGTAGCAAATAAATGACGCAAAGTGTATGATATTTGATATAAAGAAGCTTTTTTTAAAGATAATTCTATGTTATTATCTGCTTTTAATAATCCATATAATATAGCATTCTCACAAACAATGATGTTTGAATGCCGTTTACATTTTTCAAGTGTTTAAATGATGTTGCACCTCTAATATGATTTAATAATAAATGTAAGTAATATCTTTTATCATCAATTGGATTAACTGTTGCAGCTCTTTCAATGACATTAGTTTTTTTTTTCTTCCCGTACAATCCATATTTTGTATTGTTGATTCCACACAAAATGTTTTGGAAATTCCTTATATAACAATGTTCAAGCTTTATCATTTGTTTTATTCATTGAGAAAAATCAATAAGCATATGTTTTCTAGAGAAATCATTGCCTATTATATGATCTAAATTGTCTGACTTTCTAAAAGTAACAACCGGTTTGTCTTTTAGATGTAGTTGTAGTGTTTTCACAAATGGTTGTATTTCGTTTAATGAAAAACTATAAATTCTCCACATTGCTTCGGGTGTGGGTATCCATCTTGCAGCCTGAAAGTTTCTAATTTCATCTATGCTTTTGAAACTTTTTTCACAACTAATATTAAATGTAACTCGATCATGTCCTTTATAAATATACTTATATAAATATTTAACAGCTTTAATGGTAGAACATATTTATATATTGATATGACAATCAAATTTTGTAAGTAAATATGGATTGTATGGTACAACCCATCGATTATCTAAATCAACATATCTTATTCTTATTTTTTGACCATCATTACGTCGTCTATATTTTGGATAGGAATTTTTTTTCCTTGAATAGTTTTAGAACAAAAAGGTTTATGGTAGTCATTTCTACATTTACCATTTTTTTTTCATACATACAGTGTTTAAGTTTAGATAACCACATGGACCATGTAACATATGTCTTATGACTGCTAAATATAAGTTTTCATGTGTGGTTTTATTTGGGAGTTCAACACAAGCAACTCTATCAAAAGATTTAGGTGCAATTAGTTTTGCATTTGTTTTCAAAATAATTAAAAAGTGAGCATGTTGTAGACCTCATTTTTTAAACTCAATGGCTTATACATATGCAACTATAGGTCAAAATATTTGTTTTTCTGAACAATTCTATGTTTAATTTTTCTATTTTTGCTCTAAATATATGTGCAATTAAGTTAGGTCTATTTTGTGTTTCCTATTTTGATTCTAGTTCTTCTCTAATTTGAGGCTAATTAGTATTACATGTCATGTGTAAGGAAGATATCCAGTTTTCCAAATCATTAAACTAATGCCATTGCGTCCATGTATCGTTTTTACATATCTCTAGGTTTGCCAATAAAGGAAACTAGTAAAACAATTTGTCGTCCAACTTTATTACCTTGTGTTTCACCAATATGAATACTATTGACAATTCCTTGATATAGTTCGACTCGAATTTCATGTTGCAGGCACTACTACAAAAATAATTTATGGTGTCACTATTTATGATGTCACTAAAATCCACAAAGGTGAAACATCATATAAATTTTTTTAATTAGGATTGATAATATTAATTTTAGGTTTACAATGTCAGTTTTCGAAAGGTGACACCATATAAAATATATATATATTTTTAAATATTATAACTTAATGGGCCTACTTTGAGAATAATGATAGTATATAAAAAGCTCATTGTTTTAAGATATCCACAATCCAAAAAAATCTCATTCCATAACCCTAAAAAAAATTTTCTTCTTCCTCTTCTTACACCCACACTTAACACATGACTGCTCTTCTCTGTTTCGTAGACTCTCAAGTAACCCAAAATCTCTTAAATATATCATTTTCATTTTTTTTTTATTAATGTTAAAATATTTATTAGCATGATTGATTTATATTCATTAATTTTGTATATTTGTAATGTGGATTGTGTAAATAGTGTTTTTTTTATTGGATTGTAGGAAAGTAAAAACTAGGTTTAACATTCCACCATACCTTTTGTTTCATTGTTAAACCTATAAACCCCAAAATGAATGAAAATAATAAAAATGAATGATTTTTTAATCTTTCATACTTAGAATGAGAGATAAACATTTTACAACATTAAATTTTCTTTTGATCTTGCAGGAAATTTCTTTTGATGGGACTTTCTGTTTGTTTTTGATCGCGTGTAAATCCAGTCGACTCATTTAATCAAAAACATTTATAAAACCTATGACCTCATACTAGCGTAGCAAAGCTACTATAGTATAGTGGCTCTAGGGTCGAACTCTGGGATGAGTTTTCATTCTACCAGTGATATACTCATGATTAGAAATTGAATTTAATGATTTCCTTTATCAAAAACTTAAAGTTTAAAAGAAAATAAAATTTGTTTTGAAAGTGTTTGAAACTAAATTAACATAAACTAATTAAAAATGGAAGAAAGAAAGTCTCCTGGAGCTAAGGATTGCTAGGATCAAGTTCAGAATGCAAAGTGGAAAATTCCGGATTTTTCTCCTCGCATTGGGGATTTAACCTATAGTTATTTCCCGAACCGGTATAGGTTTAACAATGAAGATTTAATCCATAAAAAGTCAATAGAAATGGTAGTCAAGGTCCATTAATGGCTTTAGACACTATGGGTCTTCACCTTGAACCACTTTCCAATGGCTTGTATATGATAACTAATGGACTGATATGGATCTAGCAATAAGCATCCACAGAGACCTGAAGCTTACCATGTATTGGCCATTCAAAGTGATTCTAAGGGATTTAAAGCAAAACTTTGGATTTAAAAGCCATTTATGAACTCCAACTACCTGTATTTAATGCACGAGAGTTTTCCACCTTTGCATCTGGACTTTTCACCTAGCTTCCTTCACTCCAAGAAACCAAAAGTTTAGCCTCTCATCCTCTGAGAAAACATCTTCAGAGGTTGTTTGGCTTCCAAGAAAAAGAAAATAGTAGAGAGAAAAGGGAAAATGAGAGAGCTCTGTATTTCACTAAGTGTAAAACATAAGACATATGATAGCTGTCTTCGAGAGGTGATTTCCACCCCTTATATAGTCTTTACAAAAGCAAAGCTTGTGATTGGCTTGTTACAAGGATAAGAAAGGAAATTACATAAAAAATACATAAGAAAATATCTAAAGTGGAGTCGGCAAAAACAGAGGAAAATTCGCACCACGCATGGGCTGTGCGAATTTGGAAGGGGGTGTGCGAGTTTCGCACACCATTCGCACAAGCTGAAGGTGCTGTGCGAATTTCGCACAAGCCTGGAGCAGTTGTCTTCCGAAGGCCATATCTTTCTCATTTCAGATCCAAATCGTACAAGGTTTGAAGCGTTGGATTCTTGACTTCCTGAGCTTTGAAATGGTATATAGCATGTAAAAAATGGACTTTGGGAAGTGCTCCAAAAGTGTGAAAGAAGACTGTAGCTGTTGTCCTCTATTTTCCTCTTTGTTTCTCTCCTTTGGTTGGCTTGTCTTAATGATCCAAAAAGCTGTCAAAACACTAAAACTAGCCACAAATAAGATTAGAAGTCATTGCTAGGTCCTTAACATGCCAATTGGAATAAAGATGGAGAATTACTACACAAAAGTGCTTAAAACATAATGACTTAAAGGTGTAAAATAGCACTTTTTGGGTAGTAATCACTCCCCCCAACTGACACATTGCTAGTCCCTGAGCAATGAAGGAGAGAAAAATAAAGAAAAATAGATAATATAATATTTTACAAAATCATGCTGATCACTCCAAAAAATAATCAAGTGGCATGATTGGATCAAACTCTCACATGGCAAGTCAAGGATATAAAACTCAATCATCAACAAGAGTTATCAAATAACTTACCTATCACAACTTGCAAAGAGCAGGCATTATGCAAATTTGAGTATCAAAATAATTTCCACTCCCAAAGGACCAACTCTTAATCTTCCACAAAAATCTAAGTGTTAAGGTGCTTAGTTTCCAGTTATAGTATGTCAAACTATATTTTCCCCCCAACTAAGGTTTTTATCTAACTTTAGCAACACTAACTCATATATAAAAGGCTAAGAACGCACCTTTTTTTTTATTATTTTTTATTTTTATAAATAAATACTCCACCCATCCACCCATGTAACGAGCAGTGAGGTCGGTGACTCCCAACCAGTAAAGGCTTAGGGCACCAGGCTTTAAAGATTTTCACCATATACCCCTCGAATCTTGCTCGGGTTTCAAAGCAAGTGAAGCAAAAATTATTTTCATAAGACACATTGGCCTTTTATAAGGTGTCCCAACACTAATAAAATGAGGTCAATGGCACCAAGTCGAAAATTTCCTAAGTTTAGGGGGTGAGAAAGTTTTCCATCTTATAACTGGAATCTAATGTGTTCAGTGTGTGAAAAGATTAGAGTGGAAGACTTAAGATTGAAATCAAAAGGAGCTTCAACAATTTATCAACTTTAATAAGCATAATACAAACTCTGAGACTATGACAATAAGATAAGAATTTAGTTTCTCCCATTTACTTTTGAGAATTTATCTTTGAGAAAACAAAGAGAGTTTGCAAAAAATTTGTTAGCAAAATAACTTAATAAAAAATTCAACAAATTACTTCCTCAACTCTCCCCCCAACTAGGATGAACATTGTCCCCAATGTTCCAAAAGCAAGAGATAATAAAAGAGAGGAAGTGATACCTCCTGATAGTAAGGGAGTCTGAATGAACAGGAGAAACCACATGTTGCATAAAAAAAAAATCATAAGAGTGATGAATAGAGGAAATAAAATGGAATAGCTAAAATACACAAAAAAGAAGATGTCTATATAAACTGAGAGAGTACAATATACAAGATAAACATGAAATACATCCAATCCCAGTATAAAAGTGGTCCAAAATATATAAGACATCCAAAAACGTAGCATATAGATACAAAAAAGGAGAGGAGTGATCGTATGATCAAGTAGTAGGCTCCTCTGGTGGATAGGAGGGGTCCTCCGCTGCGACTGTGGAAGGAACCGCTACAGGTGGAGCTGGTGGCAAAAGATCGAGGTGCTGCTGAATCTCACGGAGAATGAGAGTCTGCTGGTCCTGCTGAAGCTGGAAGTGGTCCATCTGCTCCATAATGGCCGTCTGAGTAGTGGTTAGAGTCTGGAAAGAAGCGAGCAAGGCACGATACTCTGCACCAGGGGTAGTAATGGGCGGCTCTGATGTAGGAGGAACAGCAGGTGGGGCATCAAATGATGCTGCCTTCGGTACTGGCTGTGGAGGAGCTGAAGTGGACGGAGCAGGAGGGACTGCCCTTGGCTCGGGAAGTTCTGGGGACTGGTGATGGAGCCATATCTGATTCCATTGGTCAAGAGAGAAGCTCTCTCGACAATGGCGGCGAGGCTCAGAATGAGGGTCTGCAGGAAAACCCATATGTGCTAAAACATAGCATAGCAGCCGAGGGAAAAGTAAATGAATGGTGTCTGCCTTTGCAAGACGCCGCGTATGCACCTTCTCCTCAAAATGGAGGAGAGCGCCATAATCAAATGATGAGGGCCAAAGTAGTAGCCCTCAGAGATACGGAATAATGCCTCCATAATGGCCTCACGCCTCTGCACTTTATGCTGAAGAGGAAAAAGATTGGCGCGAAGCACCACATCAACTAGGAGCATCCCTGGGGGAAGCTCCCTCCTGAAAATGGTCTTTTGGGAAGATGTCCCGCGAGATAAGATACGAACCATGTCCCACTCAGAAAGTGGGGCCCAACGTCTAAATGCAGCGGGATCTGCTGGTGCAAAAGGGATATGGAAAGCATCGACAATCTGTCTAGCCCCCAAAATACCCTGGCGTCCATCAATGGTAAAAATGATCGAGGTTGGTATCGGACGCCACGAGTAGTCATAGACTGGTAAAAGTCTAAAGCTACTCGAGGATAAAAGAACTGGGGCGGAGTCATAAAGGGTACAAGATGGTACCTCTTAAGTAGGCGGTATGAATCCCACAACTCAGGCTGCTGTCGCATAAGAGAGTGATCAAAATATGCCTCGACATGAAATGCTCTCGATCGGCAATCGGAGTTGCCCTTAATGGGCAAGCTGGGTCGAGGGCGCCTGGCGGAAGGAGGCTGAGACTGTGAATCCCGAGGTGCTCTGGAGGACTCTCCTGACTCTGAAGTCTTGGCTTTCTTTGTAGGAGGACTCCGAGGTGGAATTTGTGTAGGGGCCACAGGCGTGGCAGATGTTCTTCTCGTATGGTATCTGCTCTGAGGGGCAGAATCAGGTAAATGTGAGGGTGCATCTAGTGGGGCCCGCACAGGGACGACTCTTTGACTGCTCTAGGGAGCTGAGGTATATCCTCCTCGGGTCTTAGACATGATGAAGCGATGAAATGAGGCTCAGAGGCTTGGGATTAGGGAGGGTAGGGATGGAGAAACTGATATTTTCGCACAAGGGGCGGTGGTGTGCGAAATTTTCGCACAAGGAAGGGTGGTGTGCGAATTTTTTGCACATGGCACTATTCACCCGCGCTTTTGAAAAATTGAGCCTCGTTCAAATGGTGAAAATTTTTGGCCTTTGAGGGTGGGAAATGCTGGCTTAGGCAGGAAAAAGATTTTTCATGGTGGCTAGGCTTGGAAATTGGAGCTTTTCAAGAGGAGAATTGAAGATTTGAAGCTCCCATGGCCGGCGGCAATGGGTTTCTTATGAAGAAACCGTGGCTTGAATGCTTATGGTTTAGGCTTTAGTTTGGTAAAAACAAGGTTGGGATTGGATTAGGGATGGATTTAGAGTGTTGAGTGAAGAATTGAAGGGTTTTTTTATGGTGGAAGGAGGTGAAATTGCTGAAAATTGAAAGTGGTGAATAGTGAAGACCGCGGCTATGGAGTGGAGCTATGGAGATGGGCTGCCATGGTGGTGTTGATGATGAGGGATGATGAAGAAGAGGAGCTTTGTGGATGGAAATGGGTGATCGGAAGAGAGGTGTTGAGAGAATTGAAGAAGAAGCTTAGGGTAGTGAAGAGGAGAACATGGCTTTTAAAGAGAAAATGTGAATTTCGCACAAGGGAAAATGGTGTGCGAAAATTTCGCATTCCTATGGTTCTCCAAGACAGAGAGCATGGTTTTGAAAATTGGCACAAAAAACGAATTCGCACAAGGTTCGCACAAGGTTCGCATTCCTGTGAAATTCGCACTGAGATTTTGGGAAGGGACCGAGAGCATGCATTTTTGAAAATTGGTGCAAAAGCAAATTCGCACAAGGGATGCATTGTGCGAAAATTTCGCACAAGGGAAAATGGTGTGCGAATTTTGTTGAGTCTTGACTTTTCTCCCCTGTTTTCCCTTGTTTTCACCAAGACTTCATTCTTCAAGCTTTCCTACCTACATGTTAACACAAAAAAAAACAATTCAAACCACATTAGCATGAAATTAAAGTCAAAAATAGAAATCAAAACATGCATAAACACAAGAAAAACACAAAAAGAAACAAAAAGAGGATGAACTTTTTAGTCTTTGAAGAGATTAAGTTCAATCATAAAATTTGACCATGATTTAGCTTGCCCGGATCCCATATGAAGTTTGCATCCCTCTTTTGAGACTTGGTTTGTATGATTTTGCCATACAAAGCTTGGGGGAAAGGTGGAGGGATGTGATTCTTCATCATTTCTTCCTTGATGACTATCCTCCGTGGTTCTTCATTTATGTAGTCATCTTTCTCTGTACTTTTCCCCTTTCTCTTTCCTTTGATTTCCTCCCTATTGAACAGTAGTAAGATCTCTTCCCGTCTCCTCCAAGGAGACATGATGGCTAACACATCAAAGGGTTCAGGTAACCCTTCTTCAAGCACTTCAAGGCTTTCATTCAAGCTCTCTTCTAAATTCTTGTCACAATGCTCTTCAACTAAGGTGTTGATCAAGCACACCTCCTCCAATCCTTCCTCCTCTTCTGGGTGAAGATGCCTCTTGCATAGGTGGAATATGTTTAATTCCAAGGTCATGTTTCCAAATGTGAGTTGCATCACCCCATTTCTACAATTGATGATGGCATTGGAAATAGCCAGGAAAGGTCTCCCAAGGATGATTGGCACGTAATTGACTTCCTTAACAGTGGGATCAGTATCAAGCATAACAAAATCCACGGGATAGTAGAATTTGTCCACTTGAACTAGAACATCCTCTATCACCCCCTTGGGATTTTGATTGACCTATCAGCTAAGGAGAGAGTGATGGTTGTGGGCTTCAATCCTCCAAGTCCTAGTTACTTGTACACAGAGTATGGGAGCAAATTCACACTTGCCCCCAAGTCTAGTAAAGCTTTCTCCACATGTGTCCCTCCAATGTTGACTGAAATGGTGGGACAACCTGAATCTTTGTACTTAACTGGAGACTTACTCTGAATGATAACACTTACTTGCTCAGTGAGGAATGCATTCTTTGTCACATGTAGCCCTCTCTTGACCGTGCACAAGTCCTTTAAAAACTTTGCATATGTGGGGACTTGCTTGATCATATCAAGTAAGGGTATATTCACCTTCACTTGTCTCAAGACTTCAAGAATTTATGATGAATTCTTGATTTCCTTCTTTCCATGTAAAGCTTGAGGAAAAGGGGAGGCATATGTTTCTTCATCATATCCTCTTTAATCACTATCCTTGGCTCTTCTTCAATGCTTGATTTGGATGCACTTTTCTTCCCACTCTTCTCTTCTTGGTTATTGCTCTCTTTAACCAAGGTTTTCTTTGACAAGAGTTCTTCATCTTGCCTCACCTTAGGCAAGGGTTGATCAACCTCCTTTCCACTCCTCAAGGTGATCACAGCTTTGACCTCCCTCAACTTTGAAGACTTCCCCTCTTGGGTTTCAACTTCATGAACACCCTTTGGATTTGGCTTGGTTGAGAGGGAAACTTTCCTTTCTCATTCACTGTGTTGAGGTTGGTAAGCCTAGAGATGGAGTATTGAATATTATCTATCTTCTGATATAGATCATTTTGCATCCCATCCATTCTCTTATTTAGAGAACTCTCAACATTCTCAATCTTTTGGTGCAATTGGGAGTTGATTGCCCTTTGTTCACCCACAAAGTCATTCATGACTTTACTTAGGTTCGCAATGGCTTGCTCCACTGAAGAGATTTGTTGAGGTGCTTGAGTTTGGGCTTGTGGTTGGTATGGAGGTGGTCTTGGTTTCCAAGAAAAATTTGGATGGTTTCTCCAGCTTGAATTATAGGTGTTTCCATAAGGTGCATTGTTGTTAGGCCTAAATTGCCCCACAACATTGGCTTGATCACCTAAATCTCCCTCACAGTTGGCATGGTTGGGCACTCATCTACCACATGATCACATGATTGGCAAATGGTGCATGGCATGACATGGGCTTGGGTCTCAGAAATGGCTTGGACTTCATGCATTTTTTTCAACTCAAGTTCTTCCAACCTCCTTGCTATTGTTGCCACCTTAGCTTTCATGTCCATGTCTTCACTTAACATGTACATTCCACCCTTTGGATTTACAGGAGCTTTCATCCTTCCCAATTCCTTTGAGTTGGGCTTATCCCATCCTCTTGTTACCTCAGATACATAACTTAAAAAATCCATGGCTTCTTCCGGATTCTTACTCATAAAATCTCCCCCACACATGGTTTCAAGAATTTGCTTCATGGAGGAAGACATCCCATCATAGAAATAGCTCACCAAGAGTCATGTATCAAAGCCATGATGAGGACAAGCATTGATGGCCTCCATATACCTTTCCCAACATTCGTGGAACTTCTCATTTTCTTTTGCAGAAAAGTTTGAGATTTGTCTCTTCAACCCATTGGTCCTATGGGTGGGGAAAAATTTCTTCAAAAATTCGGCCTGAAGATCAACCCAATTCCTTATGCTCCTTGGCCTTAAAGAATTAAGCCATATTTTTGCCTTGTCCTTCAAAGTGAAAGGGAATAGCTTGAGTCTCATCAAGTCTATTGAAGCTTCTCCCTCTCTAAAGGTATTGCACACCTCCTCAAACTCCTTGATGTGGGCATATGGATTCTCACTCTCCATTCCATGGAAATTTGGTAGAAGGGGCACAATATGGGGCCTTATAATCAGCTACTCAAGAGGAGGTACGATGCATGAGGGTGCACTCATCCTTGGTGGGTGCATTCTATCCCTCATGGATAGATATGCATTTGGATTACCCCCTTGACCGTGTTGAGAATTCTGATCCTCTTGTGGAGGGTCCATGATGTTTACACAGATATCCAACTCCGTGTCTTGAGGATTCTCAATCCTTACTAATCTTCCCTCTTGGTCCCGAATCCAATAGGGCATGCACAAGTTACTACTTACCTGAAAACAAAACAAAGACAACAAAAACAAAAGAAAACTAGAAGAAAGTTAAGGTTAGAAAGAAAACAAAAGAAATTCTACAATTAAAAGAAAGGAAAAAGGAATTCACCAAACTTGTGATGGAAATAAAACATTTATAAAACCTATGACCTCATACTAGCGTAGCAAAGCTACTATAGTATAGTGGCTCTAGGGTCGAACTCTGGGATGGGTTTCAATTCTACCAATGATATACTCATGATTAGAAATTGAATTTAATGATTTCCTTTATCAAAAACTTAAAGTTTAAAAGAAAATAAAATTTGTTTTGAAAGTGTTTGAAACTAAATTAACATTAACTAATTAAAAATGGAAGAAAGAAAGTCTCCCGGAGCTAAGGATTGCTAGGATCAAGTTCAGAATGCAAAGTGGAAAATTCCGGATTTTTCTCCTCGCATTGGGGATTTAACCTATAGTTATTTCCCGAACCGGTATAGGTTTAACAATGAAGATTTAATCTATAAAAAGTCAATAGAAATGGTAGTCAAGGTCCATTAATGACTTTAGACACTATGGGTCTTCACCTTGAACCACTTTCCAATGGCTCGTATATGATAACTAATGGACTGATATGGATCTAGCAATAAGCATCCACAGAGACCTGAAGCTTACCATGTATTGGCCATTCAAAGTGATTCTAAGGGATTTAAAGCAAAACTTTGGATTTAAAAGCCATTTATGAACTCCAACTACCTGTATTTAATGCACGAGAGTTTTCCACCTTTGCATCTGGACTTTTCACCTAGCTTCCTTCACTCCAAGAAACCAAAAGTTTAGTCTCTCATCCTCTGAGAAAACATCTTCAGAGGTTGTTTGGCTTCCAAGAAAAAGAAAATAGTAGAGAGAAAAGGAAAACGAGAGAGCTCTGTATTTCACTAAGTGTAAAACATAACACATATGATAGCTGTCTTCGAGAGGTGATTTCCACCCCTTATATAGTCTTTACAAAAGCAAAGCTTGTGATTGGCTTGTTACAAGGATAAGAAAGGAAATTACATAAAAAAATACATAAGAAAATATCTAAAGTGGAGTCGGCAAAAACAGAGGAAAATTCGAACCACGCATGGGTTGTGCGAATTTGGAAGGGGGTGTGCGAGTTTCGCACACCATTCGCACAAGCTAAAGGTGCTGTGCGAATTTCGCACAAGCCTGGAGCAGTTGTCTTGTGAAGGCCATATCTTCCTCATTTCAGCTCCAAATCGTACACGGTTTGAAGCGTTGAATTCTTGACTTCCTGAGATTTGAAATGGTATATAGAATGTAAAAAATGGACTTTGGGAAGTGCTCCAAAAGTGTGAAAGAAGACTGCAGCTGTTGTCCTCTATTTTCCTCTTTGCTTCTCTTTGTTTCTCTCCTTTGGTTGGCTTGTCTTAATGATCCAAAAAGCTGTCAAAACACTAAAACTAGCCACAAATATGATTAGAAGTCATTGCTAGGTCCTTAACATGCCAATTGGAATAAAGATGGAGAATTACTACACAAAAGTGCTTAAAACATAATGACTTAAAGGTCTAAAATAACACTTTTTGGGTAGTAATCAGTTTTCTAGGAATATTATAATATATTATGATAAGGATATTGATTGGTGATATTTGAAAAATAATTTTTTTAGAAAATTATTCTTAATATTGTCATCTCCCACAAAAGGAAAAATGAAATAGTTTCCATATCATGTTGGAGTCGGTTTGGAATGCTGGAATTAACAATGAGAAATTAATTTTATTTTTTATTTATTAATGTAAATGATTTTTTTTTAATTTAAATAGGAATGAAAATTTTTATAATTATAAAAACGATCAAATCTTATATTTTGATTTTTTTTTTCTATTCTTTTACATGGTATTATGGTTAATATCTCATCGTGTCCTATTCATAATTTTTTTTATTCTTAAAATATGTTTTTTGTTTTTTGTTTTTGCCTTATTTTCTTATTGTTTTTATATGCGAGTTGGCCAAAATTTAGAGTAATTTGAGATTGATTATGAAATTTCCCTTTTAAGGTTAGAAAATTTCTATAAAATCTTTTTATTACATAATTTTTTTAATTCCTTCCATAAAACTCTTCCTTTTTCCTCCTATTTATTTATTTTAAGAAGAAGATGTTTGATGATTTTCTTTTGATTTTCTATGAAATTTCCTTTTATTGGATTATTTGTTTATTTTCTAAGAATATTGTAGTACGTTGTGATGAGGATATTGGTTGGTGATATTTGGAAAATAAGTTTTTAGAAAATTATTCTCAATATTATCATATCCTGTAAAATGATTTTAAAAATATGTTTTATTTTTACCTTATATTCTTATTGTTTTTATATACATTGACCAAACTTTGGAGTAATTTGAGATTAATGATGAAATTTTCCTTTCAAGGTTAGGAAATTTCTATAAAATCCTTTTATTACAATTTTTTTTTTTTCCAATTCCTTTCATAAAACTTTTCATTTTCTTCCTTTGTCTTTTTTTTTTTTTTTGAAAAAATGTTTGATAATTTATTGATCTAAAGAATATTAAAAGTAAAAAAATTTAAAACATTGAATATTTTTTCCTTCCATGTTTTTATTTTTTATTTTTATTTTTATTTGAACATATTTTTCATATCCAATTTTTTTTATTAATTATTTTACTTAGAAAAAAGAAATATCAATTGGAATTATGACTAAAAAATCAATAATTTTTACAAAAGATTCTTTAATTCTTTCTCATACTAATTTTTCTCTTAACATTTTTTAATAATGAATTAGGTTTTTTTGTCTTATATACACATTTTTCATGTTTGTTATCATGTCCTATCATATTAGTAGTTGAAAACATGTTTATATTTTGTTACTAAAATTTTCTTTAATATAATTGAGATGAAATTTAATGGACATTGTTATTTCACAAAATAAACATTAAAAAAACATTGAAATTAAAAAAAATCATTCCAAGAAAAAAAGAAAAAGAAAAATAATTAGATGTTAAAAATGATTTTTAAAAGCATAATGAATTATAAAAAAAAAAAAAATTTTAAAAGTGTAGATTTTAAGTGGAAGATTAGTATTTTCTAAAATTTTAGATTTATATTTTGATTTTGTAGTTTTGATTTTTTTTTCTTGAATTTTTATTTATTTGAGTTCAAATGTGACTACTTTGTTATGAGATTCATTAAAAGATAATTGTTTATTCTACACTTTTTGCATTCAAGGTTTTACTCATTTAATGAATTGTATATAGTTTCATACTTCTAATTATTGTGATATTAATGTTATTTTCATTTGATGACATAAAACATATTCTCAAGTAGAATTTGATGAAAATAGAGGAGAATGCATTACTTTTGTGTGATAACTAATCATGAATCGTGTTGATGTATCGTGATCATTCATGGTGAGTCCCTTAGTTGTTATATGATTGAATTTTCTATTGGTATTGTATAACATTACTTAGTCTTTACGAACTATTTTTATATCAAAATAGGAAAAAGAAAAAAGGAAACATTAGACTTAGATTTGTTTATTTTTTATAACATCTCATTTTTATTTTCAATAAGAACTCTAAAACTCATTAAACCATGAAATGTAGGTATACGCTCTTGGGAGGACAGTATGAAGAATAAAAAGAAAGGAGAAACATGCAACAAGATGTGACTCTTATGCCATACATTATAGGACATAAACGTTACTTTATTTGAAATTGAGAATTTTGGATTTTTGGATGCAACTCTTGTGTGATTTTATGATTAGCCGGTTTTATGCATATGAACTACAGGTATACTTGAATGTTAGGATGCTTAACATTTCTAAATCATGTTTTAGTGTGTATTCACTTTTCTTTTTTAGTTTTGGTGGGTTTGATGTGTTTGATGTACTATCATTTTGTGAATATTTGATATACAAATATTACTAGATTATGTAATGTATTACAAGTTAATCCATAAGCATTATGAAAATATAAGTTAAATGTAATATGATTATTATATTTATGGACAAAATTTACATAAGTTGATCTTATTTATTAAAAAGCATTACAAAAATATACAAGTTAATTAACAAAAAACAACTATATCTTCCATAATCATTTACAATGATATGACACCATAACTCAAAGGTGATGCATTTAAAGTGACACCATAACTCAAAGACGATGCAATTAATATGACACAACTCTATATCAAATTAAGCATCACTAAAAATATATGGTGTCACTTCTAAATGTATCACTATTTATCTGTTTTTGTGTCACTTCCAAATACGTCACCAATCGGTACCCTTTATGGTGATGCTATGTTGTAGCGACATCCTATGTTTATAGTGATCTATTATAAATGTCATCATATATCTTTTTCCTTGTAGTTGTTTGTTATGAAAATAATCTAATCTTGATGTTTCTAGTTTGATATACATATCTATTATATATTGTTGTAAAAGACGACCAACACAAAATAATATTGATTTATTGGATGGTCTGATTTATAACTTGTAAATATAATACTCTTGACAAGAGACCTTTATTATTTTTTTTTTAGCCTTTTAAAACTGTACAAAATAGATAAACAAATAAATTTAATATAAAACTCAAATTATTAATATTGTTGAAGTAAATAAATAATAAGGAATTGTTTTTATTCGGACCTTTCATTTCTTTGTCAAATAAATCATCCGTAGAGGTCGTTTGATGTGGGTTTATTAACAAATTGTCTTTGCAAAAAGGTTTTTTCTTTCTTTTATCCAATCTTTCAATTTCTTGATGCCAACCAATATCACCACAAAAATAATAATAAAGGATATTGTAAAGGATTGTAACAAGCATAATGGTATTCCACTCTATGACTATAGCCTGAATGATTATAAACAATAATTTCTGTTTTATTTTTTCTTGGAAAGAATTGTCCTCAAAATCATTATTATGTACCCATATTCCAACTACTTCTGATGTTGAAGGAGTATTATAAACTCTTTGATTTAATCCAACATTCGATTTTATAATTTTATAAATCAGGTATGTTTTTTAAAGTACGAAAGAAGTTACTATATAGGTTGCTTTTCAATATATCAATTATTTTTTCTAAGATAGATGAATTCATTTTATCTTAAACATATAATCGATTTTTTAATTTGTGTTCTATATCATAAAAATATAGTTGTAAGTATGATGGATGATTATCTAATGGTAATAACTCATTTATATAATAATATACTTGACCTTGAACTCAAAATGTATATATGCCTTTGTTTCTTCTACATAGATTTTTGTCATATTTAACACCAAAAGATGTGAAAACAAAAGTATTATTATAAGTCCTAATATATTTTTGGAATTCAATTGCTTCTTCAGAATTAGAGGTGAATAATTCATAAAGTTCTTCAGGAGCATCATTTGTAACTAATGATATTTCTCCATTGGAACAACAAAATCCTTTTGGTTCATTTTCAAACCTTTTAGCATGACATAATTTACAAAACGACACTTTTGCTAATATATTGGGCTTAATATTTATATCTTCTAAAACAAATCCTGTTCTTTTTCTTTTGCGACAATTAGTATCTTAATTAAAGAATTAAACCATATTACTTTTTTTATTAGGGAATTTTTTTACCTGTTGTATTTGTGTTGCATAAACAACTATCAATAGATAAGCCGTCTTGACATGATGAAGACCCTATAAATAAACATTCAATAATTTTATCTATAAAGTCAAGGTCTATAATATTTTTATTTGGACTAAATAATACGTTTTACCTAGTTCGAAGGTGCTAAAAACATTTATTTGCTCTTTGTCTTTCTCGATCAATTGTTCAGTCATAATCTCATGGTTGGAATTTCCTATAAATAATGTAATCATGTTATGAATTAGATGTATTAAATAAATAAAAATGTTAAAACGAATAGATGTTAATACTTGATTTCCGTCCAATTATATAATTAATTATAATACTATTTTTTTTCTATAATTTGCCTATATTTCATTCAGTTTCTTTTTAGCATATGTTTCTCATTTTTTTCGGCATATTTTTTTTTCTTTTCTTCAAATAACATTGAGTATTAACTTTTTCTTTTTCTTTCTAGATCTTTCTTTTGTGAAGAATTTGGGTCCATATTATTGGACAATAAATCAATCCTAAAACGAGATAATAACCAAAATAGACATGAATAAACTGCATTATTGTAAAGAATTAATTTGAAGAGCAAATATAAAAGAATAAACAATAGAAACAAGCATATAATAAAAAAGATAACATGCAAAAAATAAAACACCAAGTGTAATAAAATAAAATAAATTGTGAAATAATTATTAATATCTAGGAATCATGAAATGATTTAAACAAATGAACAAAAGTAAATAAAAGAAACTTATTATAAATAAGACAATTCTATAAAAGAAATATATAACAATATTGCGTAGGATAAGTAATATAGAATTCATGACTAAATTAGGATTATCACACCAATCAATGTAACAAACATTAAAAAATATTAATATAGCAAATATTTAATAATAATTTCTTCATATATGTTCATATTTTTATAATGATATGTTTTTTTTATTTCTTAATAAAAATATAATCTTTTATTAGTTTTTTTTAAAGTTTGTTTTGATAACAATATATATATATATATATATTTACTATAAAACCCAACTTAGTGGAAGTTCTGACCTTAGCAGAGGCTTCTAGAGAGAGCCAAAAAAAGAACAGGGGGAGAAAGCAAGGAGAAAACAGTTTTTGGAAAGAGAAATGAACAGTTTTTTTGGTTTATTTAAAGTCTAATCGTAACTCTCATGCCGACAAAGAAAAATTTCAAAGTTAGCAATCATATTTTTTTTTTTTTGGGTAAAAAGATTTTTAGAGTTAGTAATCAAAATTTTCTCTTTTTCCTCACTAATCATGTTTTTCATATGGAAACCCTATTTGTTTTTCCTCCATTTTGGACATCTTATCTTTTGTTTTTGTTTGGTTTCCTAGAAAATGTAAGGAAAAAAATCTCTTCAACTTAGTAGCCCAATGTCAATTTCTCATGCCTGTTTGATTGCCTAGAAAATTGGGGAAAGTTTTTTGATGAACTTTTGTTGATTACCTCTATCCATTTTATTAGGTCCTCACCTCTATCTGGGTTTTGAAAACAAAACGGTGAAATATTATTGATATAAACATGACAAAGTTTTCTAGGTTATGGGTTTTGCTCTTGGTGGTTGGGACACCTTTCATGTTCCTTCACTTCTCTGGATCCTCAACTTCTGGTAACTTTTCTTACTTCCTTTTTGTTTATGGTGTTTTGTGTACAAAGATTGTTTAGTTTTTATCTTGGAAATTTTTTTTGTACATGAGCTATGAAAGAGTTTTGGGGTTCTATTGTTAGGAGGGAAGATAAAACATCACAAACCTAAACAAAATAAATAGAGCATAAAAATAAAAATAACAAGGAATATTGCTGAAGAATATGTATGCACAAGAGGACAAAGTTCAGGGGCAAAAAAAAAAAAAAAAAAAAAAAAAAACGATCGAATCAATTAAATATCAAGGACTTTGTATAGGCGTTCAAAGATAACACATGAAGTAGGACAATTGTTGTACATCAGCAATGCAAATCACTAGCAAAGCATGAATGGTACTTCATTGAATAATTAAAAAAAATGATAAAAAGGGAAAATAAAGTTACAACAAAACTAACATCCCGACTTTTATAGTATAAAGAAATCATATTTCAATTATGTTGAAACTTTTAAAAGTAAAAAATATAAGTTAATTAATAATTTTATAATACTTGTGTAGTTGTCTCACATCGACCTATACTGAGGCATGATCTTCTTATTGATGATGGATTGTCGAGATGATGCTCTGTACTGGAGCATATCCATTTCACCTCTTCACTTGGATTATGATGGATTAGGAGTTATGGAATGACGACCCTATACTAGGGCCATATCCATTTCAGATAGTACTTTTATTGGAGATACAACCACTTTACTTGATATTCTACATTGGGAGACACTCTTTTCATCGATGGTTGATTTTTGAGATGTCAGTTTATTTTGAGGCATATTTGCTTCACAGATTGTGCATGGTAGACATAGTCACTTTATTCTTTCTATTATAGCGTGATAGATCAGGATTTGTTGAGATTACATTGAGATATACCCATTTTCATTGTTAGGAGTTGAGATTAATCTTAACCCAATGATGATACCGAGGCATAGCTTTCTCATTGGCGATGAAGTTTGATTTATCTTGGAGCATAGTCACTTCAAGTAGTTTACATTAGGGTATAACCACTTCATTCGTTATCATGGAGCATATGGATTAGGAGTCTATGGATCATGTTGAGATGTTTCCATTTTTAGCACCAGGAGTAGAGATAATTGATATGTTGATGTACACTACGACATGGTCTCTCTTAGTAGTTGTCAATTTGGACACACTACTTTACATTAAGGCATAACTGTTTTGGAGAGTATTTTTCATTGGATCATAGCTACCTTATTGGATCCTTTACACTGAGGCATATCCATATTTTGAAGAGTGATTAGCTTGCTTCATTATGTTGGAGCATCTAACATGTGATATTGAGGTCTTTGGATTGTTTCATGTTGTCATCATTTCATACTGGGGCATAGTCGCCTTGATGGATGTTTGGCAGTGAGACATGGTCATTCGAAGGAGGATTTTGATGGATCATGGAGTTATTGACACCTTGGGTTCAGTCTTCTCAACATACTTGGTCAATCTTTGATACCTACCCACCTCTCATATCATACCTAGACATTTCATCCTTGATACCTTCACCTTTATATCCATCATACCAAAGCTTGATCGTTACTTTCTTTTGGCCAATTTCACTATGACACAAGACTTACTCTCTAGATTAAGGGAGGATGTAGACCAGTCCTCGACTTTCCTAGTCAAGCTTTCATTATCTTTTGGGCTTTAAGTTCATCATTTTCCATGATGGCAAGGCTTACCAAATTATTGATTCATTAGTGATGGTGCTTTCATTTTAATAGTCACATGTTGATTTTTGACTTGCTTGCACTTTGCATTCTGAGTATTGGATAGCATTGTTTTTGTTTATTAGTCATTTTGTTTTGTCAGCATAATATCATGATACATGGTCCTGTTTGGCATTCCCATTTGAGGTTGGACATCTTCATTTACATGGATTGACGAGTATACTTTGGAGTATTAGTAGATTTATGGCATTCCACTTCCCAATTCGATCATTGTTCCATACTGAGGCATACCCCCTTGTTTGAGTTCAGCAGACCTTCAACAATTTTACTACCTTTCGACCTTATTGTCGACCCTCGTGATTTGCATACTAAGGCATACCCCCTTTCTCTAAGATCATCGGACCCTTCAGTAGACTTCATTATCTCTTGACCTAGTCGTTAAGCCTTATGAGTTGCATACAGAAGCACACCCCATTCTTTAAGATCATCAGACCTTTCATAGGTTTCACTATCTTTTGACTTAATTGTCGACCCTTACAAGTTGCATATTGGGGCATTACCCTCTTTGATATCTCCGAACTTTTAGCATATTCCGCTCACATTTTGATCTAGTTGTTGATCATTATGAGTTGTCATACTAGTAAATATCTCAATCCTCTTTGAGTTTATTAAATCCCCTATGGATTTCTTGGCTATTTGATTCATTTGATGACATTTTTGAGTTGTCATACTGGGGTATACCCTCATTTTCATTAAGCTTATTTGCATTGCTATCCTAATTACACATTTCCTTCAGTTTTAGGTGATTTCAGTCATTACGGCAGGTGATTTTAGTCATGTCGATTGTGTTCCATCTTTCTTTATGTTTTAGATGATTTCAGTCATCGCGACCACATCTCATCTTTCTTGATGTCCAAGGTGATTTCGGTCATTGCGACTACGTCCCATCTTTCCTGATGTTCTAGGTGATTTCAGTCATTGCGATCACGCCCTTTCTATGGTTTTAAGTGATTTTGGTCATCATGCTCATGTCCTATTTTTCCTTATATTTTAGGTTATTTTAGTCATTATGATCGCGTCCTATATTGGTTTTGGTGATTCCGGTCATTACAATGGTGTTCTATCATTTCTTTAGTCTTAGGAAATTTCAGTCATTGTGATCACATCTCGTCTTTTCTTTTGTTTTTGGTGATTCTGGTCATTACAATCGTGTCCCATATTTTCCTTTAGATTTGGGTGACTCTAGTCTTTGTACACCTTGTCCTCACAACTTCATATTCCATCGTATTTCTCACTTCGTTGCATATGTGCTCTCACTTCTTTATCATGCTATTCTAGAGTTTCTCCTCATCCTTTGTGCATGATATAGTCGTTTGAGCTCATAGCATGTCTTGATCATATTGTTAGTACCCCTCACCCGGTGTTCTCATACAGTACACGTATGACTTTTCCTTTTGTACACATTCATTCATTTTCTTCTTAATGGTCCGACTGCCACTCGACTTTGAAACTAATTTTTGGGCCACTTTTGGAGGCTTTTTAGAGGGAGTTTGGATTCTTGGTGTAACTTTAGAGACACCTTAGGAGTTTCTTTTTCTTACCTGATCTGTTCTTGACCTTTTCTTAGGGTTTTAGAGCTCCTTTATTTTGAGAGAGGTTATGTTACTAGGACAAATTTGATGGTCTTTCTTGTTCTTCAATAGAGCCTACTTCATTTCATTTGTGTATACACTTACTTTACTCGTGGACTTTACCGAAAAGGGAGCATATTTGTAGACCCTCAAATTTGTCTCACCATTTACTTATTTATTATTTACTATTATTTATTTATTTTTAAGGCTCATTTTGTTAGTGTTTTTGGGTTAATTCTTTTTTAATTTTTTGGCCCAATCTTTCCTATCCATTTTGGTATCACATCTCATTCATTCATTTAAAGATTGCATCTCCACCATCTATTTTGGAAAAACCCTAAGAGACTCTAATCCTTTTCTCTCTTCATCTCATTTTCTCCATTCTGTTGCCCTACTCATAGGCCTCACTTCTTTTTCTTTTTCTTTTTCTTCTCTTCTTTTTCTTTCCTTTTCATTTTTCTTTTCCTTTCTTCTTACTCCATTTTCTTACCATTACCACCCTTCCACTATCGGCCTCCATGTGTTTTGTCCCTTCGAGCATCCCTTCTGACATTTTCTCTCAAAAGTCTGAAACAATGTTGTGCATTGTCCCCTTCTTGGCGGCCCTACCCTTCACATTAACCATTCATAGCTTTCTTCTCTGCCCAGATTCACGACGGCAACACCACCACCATGATCCTCTCATCGCCACTACTAACCATGCAGTGCTCCCTTCCAACCATTGTTGCCATTAATATTTTCTCTATCCATTTGATATTCAACCTCATACAACGACATGGGTAAATTTGTTTATTTCCACGATAGTTATTTTTTTTTTATTATATACCTTATTTATTAATTGGGATTTATTCTTGATCTTAGGTTTTGAATAATGACATGGACATGCCTGGACCTTCTCCATGCGACACTAGCTTTCACATAGGTTCTTCAAAGGGAGGAGAGTTTTCTCTCCATTGATTTGTATAGTGATGGTTTATGGGACTTGGGTATTTGCTTTGGATCGTTGAATTTGAGTTGTTGGATTTCCTATAGGGCCTTTGATTTATTCCTTTAGGCCTAATTTGGTTTGATTTTTGTTTTCTATTTATTGGTATTGGACATTGGCCTTTTAGATTGCTGATTGGTTTGATTTGAGCCTAATTGAATTTGCTTTATTTGAGCCTAATTTCACTTGCTTTATTTGTTTCTTTTGGTTTGCTTGTATTTAGGTTAGTATGTTGACATTATGCTGAGAGCGAGAAGAAGCATAGTGCATATGTTGGAGGCGGGTGGAGTGGTTGAAGCAAGGTATGGGCAAGAGCAGATTTGAGAGGACGAGATTGAAGACTTTATATATTCTTTGTATATATATATATATATTTTTTTTGTGAAAATGGGGGGTGGGGGGCTGGATGTTTCTAGAGGATGGGCTCTCTTTTTTGGTGTATTTTTCTGTGACTGTTTTGTGGGGTTGATGTTTGAGCTTCATTTTGGAAGTTGCAGAAGATCCAATATTGATCTTGTGATTGCATTGTAAAAGGGTATATATTTATTTATCTTTGTCCTCCATTTCTATACATATTTGTATTTATTTCTATACGTACTTGTATATGTTTTTGTACATATTTTCATATATGTTTTGCTCATTTTTATTATTTGTCTCGTAGATATGTAATTGTTGTAAATATATTGTCATTATTCTATTATAGATTTTGTTTATTATTTATTTATTTTGTTATTAAAAAATACATGTATAGGTATATTTGAATGAATAAAGATTGTCGGGTTGTTGGTTCACATTTTAAAGATATTATAATAATAAATAAATAAATTTTTTCTTTCTCTTGTTTAAATAAAGTCCTAAAGTTGTTTTTTTTAATAAACTAAAGTCATGATTAATGAATTTGGAAAGCAGTGTTTCTAAATAATAAGTTTAAGTTTACAATAAATAAAATGAAGCATTTTTCTTTTAAATAAAAAAATTAAGACAATTTTTATTAAAGAAAATAATGTCTTTTTTTGTGTATACTTCTAATTAAAAACTATATATATATTAACCCCCCCCCCCCCCCCCCCCCCTTTTTTTTTTTACAAATTTTAGTTAAAAGGAAATTTCAATTCAAATATATATATCTATATTGGAATAAAAACTATTTTGGAATATGTAAATGGATTTTTAAAAACCATTCTTTCAAAAAAAAATCTTTTTTTTTTTTTTGGTGAATAAAAGTTTAATTGAAATGTCATTTATAAACAAATTTTCAAAATTCAATTTTCTAAACAAAAGTTATAAAAAGTCATTAAAAATAAAAAATAAAAGTCCATTTTCTAAATACAAGTTGTAAAAAAAACTATTTTGGAATATGTAAATGGATTTTTAAAAACCATTCTTTCAAAAAAAAAATCTTTTTTTTTTGGTGAATAAAAGTTTAATTGAAATGTCATTTATAAACAAATTTTCAAAATTCAATTTTCTAAACAAAAGTTATAAAAAGTCATTAAAAATAAAAAATAAAAGTCCATTTTCTAAATACAAGTTGTAAAAAAAAATTGTTTTTTTTTTTAAATAAATTGAATTGGATTGGTTTTGTAAATGAAATTGTAAAAATATATGTTTAATAAAACTAAATCCAAATTCAACTTTTTAGGTAAACTATATATATATATAGCAAGAAATTTATTTTTTTAAAGGCAAAGTTATCTTTTTAAATGAAATTAGAAAAACTTTTTTTTTCTTTAGGTTAGGAAAAATCCTCTTTTAGATAAAATTATAATTTTTTTTAAAAACAAAATTCTTTTTTTATTTATTTTTTAATAAAAGTCAAACAAAATTACCTTTTTCTTGGATAAATTTGTGAAAGTGTTGTAAATAATAAAGTGGAAGAAGAAGAAAATGAAAAAGAGAAATTAGAATGTAGAAAAAAAAAACGGAATAAATTTTCATCTCCCATTTTATAAAGAGTCACAAAGAGATATATATCAATACCGATGATCATCCACAATTTACCATAATGCTACAAAATCTCATATTTTATAACACTGCCCCTTGGATGATCATAAGAATATGTCTCATTAAAACCTTAATAGGAAAAACCTTAGTGAAGGAAAAAAAGTGCAATATTCTTTTGGACTACTACAACTACCTGGTTAAAAACCTTGCTAGTAAAACCTAGTGGGACAAAACCTGGATGAAGGGAAAAATAGTACAACATAGTGATATTCTTATCAATTAGCTCCCCTTCACGTTGACATGGTTATATTTTCTCTAGTAGTGTAGCATGAAGATCTTTGAGTTGATGTATTCTAATGAGCTTCTTGAGTATTGTAGTTGAAAATGTTTTTGTGAATAGATCCACTAAATTGTCACTTGATCTTACTCATTAAATAGCAATTTCATCACTCTTCTGAAGCTGATGAACGTAAAAGAACTTGGGCGATATATGTTTAATTTTATCACCCTTAATGCACCATTCTTTAATTTATGCAATGCATGTAACATTATCTTCATATAACTTGATAACATTATCTCTGATGGAGGCCAGTCCACATGTTTCCATTATTTGCTTCATTGATCTCCATGATATTGTCATATCACCATAGATAAATACATACCTCATTTGAGATAAAGCTTTGTGGGGGTCTAAAAGATAGATAGCTTCTACACATTCAAACAATTGAGATTTTGATCCTTTCAAATAAAATAGACACATGTCATTATGGTACATGTTTGATTCTATTCCAATGTCTCTGAGTTGGTGCAAAACTATATCTCACAAATAAGTTAACAAGGAATGTAATATCTAGTCGTGTATAATTTATAAGATACATTAGTGCACCAATAAAATTGAGATATCGTACTTCTAGACCAAGTAGTTCTTCATTATTTTCTTTAGGATGGAAGAGATCCTTTTTTCACTTCAAGTGAACGAACTATAATCGGAGAACTTAATGGATGTGATTTACCTATATGAAAGTGCTTCAAGACTTTCTTTGTATATGTTGACTAATGAATTGACATTTTATTTTAAAAGTTCTGCAGGTTGAGGCAAAACTTTTGTTTTCCAAGATATTTCATTTCAAATTTTCTTTTCAAATAATCAACTATTCTTATAAGCTTTTTAGGAGTTCCAAAAAAATTCAAATGTTCCACATATACTATAACAATTGAAAATATTCAACATAATGAATATGCATAGACAAATAAGATATTACACATATACTTCCCATTTCAAATATTCATTGAAGTGATTGTACCACATGTCTTTGGATTGCTTAATCGATACAAAGATCTTTGTAGCTTAATTGAATATATGCTACAATGTTTTGAATTAGTTGCTTTAGGCATTTGAAATCCTTTAGGGATTTTCATATATATGTCATTATCTAAAGATTTGTATAAATATGCAATAACGACATCCATGACATGCATATCCAATCATTGTGAAATGAGTTAGATATCTAAATATGATTACATCCATCATAGGATAATAAGTTTCCTCATAATCAATATCAAGTTTTTGCAGGAAACCTCGAGTTATGAGTCACATATGCTTTTATATCACATGATTTCATTTTTCTCATTACATTTTCTTATAAGTAACCATTTACATCTGACAAGCTTGCCAACTTTAGGCATCTAAAATATTGGTACAAATATTTCTTATTTTTCCAATGAGTCTAATTTGTTGGGATATATTCTTTCCATTTTGTCCAATCCTTTCTATATTGGCATTCATCCATAGTTTCTGGTACAAGATCCTTATCATATCTTATGATGTCAATGATCACTTGAAAGAAAATATATTATCAATAATAAGCATATTTCGATCCCATTTTTCTCCATATGCGAGTAGATAATTGAGATCTCATCATTATCATGTACCTGTACCTTTTCAAGAGCTAATTGTATAATATATGCCTCTCCTAGGGCTACTTGTGTTAAACAGTGCCTTTTCAAGGGTTGATTAAGACTGATTAGTCATTTTAATAACTCATTTTAGATGTAATTTCTTCAAGAGTGTCTCATTTTCATATATATTTCCTTGTGTTTTCCTCTTCAGGGTTTATCACATTTCATGCGTGTCTTAAACTCATTATTTAATTGTCCTTCAAGAACACCAATCCATTTGGAATATTCTTAGTTGGTAAAAATAATTTTTGTCACTTTTTTTGCATTAATGAAAGTATCTCATACTTGATTTGCAAGTCTTTGCAAATGAATAATCTTTTGAACTTCTAGTTCACATTGATTAGTACGAGGATTCAGATGAGTCAAAGTCAACGCATTCCAAATAATTTGATGCCATTCTTTTAGAACAAGCTCTTCTCCCCCTAATGGCGAGAAAATTGTCTCATTAAAATGATAATCTACGCAACATATCATTCTACTTTTCAAGTGTATAAGTAAACTAGTAACTAGATAAAAACTTCTGGTTTTTGTAATGTATGTTCATACGACTTTACAATGAGTTATGCATCATTGTTTACCCCAAGGGATCAAGTTGGTCTTACAAGATTCTTTTGGATCTAGCATAATATAAAGTGTCATTCATATGGAATCAAAGACTACTAGTGACATAGTATAAGCTCTTTCGAAGCCTTTAATTAGGTTTCTATCACCTGATATAGTATTAACATTGTTTGTCATCAATGTTGTGCAATTAATGAGAGAAGAGTTTTATCAAAATAACAAGTCATAAAGCATGTCATAAAGACCTCGTCCTTATAGAGTTGAAGAAATCTTATCATAGAGAAAGAGTTAAAATCAACGGATCGATGACTTACCTTAATAAGTTGTGTAAAAGCAACAAGAACATACATAACATCGAGTATAATTATATAACATCAAATATATATATATATATATATATATATATATATATATATATATATATATATATATAGAAAAGATAATTTAAAGCTATATATTTCTTAAATATTTCACACATTTGATTTTATAAGTGTGGAGCAATTTATGCATGAAATAAATAAGAAATATTTCAATAATCGAACTAATTATAATGATAGATCAATAATTTTTATTCAAAAGTTATTATGATCTAAAATGTGCAAAAATTAATCCATAGATCAAAATTTTAAGAGGACATATCATGATTTAAAGTATCTTGCAATTTTTTTCATGTCTCAAAACTTTAATTGAAATGCTACAAATCCATCTAAATATACATGCAAAGATATAACAAAATATATTGAAAATAATAGTTGGAACCTATTGTAACTGAAAAATTGTTCTTGTTGATAAAATTATTGCATTAATAAAAATATGGTATATGGCAACATACAACAATATATATTAGTTTATATAACTCAAAATTTTCCAATCATAAAAAAATAATAATATGTTTTAAAGAAAATTGACATAAGCAATCAAATTATTAATCATATGACCAAGTCATATATTTCACATGTACCCAAAACAAATAATCAAAATTTTCAACACATAATTTCATTATTAAATTCTCAACAAGTAAATCCAAATAAAAGATGTTATCCAGAATATTTAAAATATAAGTGCAATGTTGTCCAAAACTCCCATCTTTCTATATGAAACAAGTATATTTTACATTAAATATTGGAAAACAAAGATTAAGATTAATCTCAACTACTATATCCTATCAAAAGATTATTGTGTATTAAACAACTAAAATAAAAAATAATTCAAAATATCACCTCTAATATAAGAATATTAAGTATGAATATCATACTTTCATGTAACCTAAAAATCTCACATCTATATGTAAATATTTATATTAATGACAATATAACTTCTAATGATAAAAGTTCATAAAAAAATTATCAAGTATTTATCTATTTATATAGCTTGATATAAAAATATTAATATTTTGATAATATGTAAATATTATCTATATGCTTGTTATTATAGCTTCAGGATATAATATATTTTATTATAACTTTTGGTTACATGAATTTCATGAAGTTGTACAAAATTAATTTTGTTCTTTATAACTTCTAGCTATAAGAAAATACATATCAACAACTTTAGCATAACATTTGATTAATGCAAAGAATATTAATTTTCTCATTTGCATAATTTTGGGTTATAAATAATAATAATTATATAGCATCTAGCTATATAATATAAGTTTATAATAAAATATTTTAATATAGCTTTTGGTTATATGAGTTTTGTCGATTATTAATTTACTAACTTTTTCTTCATAACTTCAGGTTATGAATAATTAAAAATTGACTAATATTATAATAACATTAAACAATTGACAAATTTGTTTTGTATAACTTCTAATTGCACAAAAATAAAAAAATTAGAAATTGTGTGTATAGCTTTTGGCTATGAAACAATTGTTAATAAATATTGTTTCCATAATTTTTTATTATGAAAAATTCATAAATATGAAATAAAAATTAAAAGACAATATTTTTCATAACTTCGGGTTATGATTATTTTGTCAAAACAAAATGAACAAATTTGTATATAGTTTTAGGCTATTAACTATTCATTATGCAAATTTGTACATAGCTTCAGGCTATAGACTTGTAGATTTGTACATAACTTTAGGTTATGAATTATTTATTGTGAAAATTTGTAAATAGTTTCAGGCTATGAACTATTCATTATATAGCTTCTAGCCATATAATGTTGTTTTATATAACTTCCAGTTATATAATAGGGACAATTGTGTTTTGGGCTCGGCTGGAACCAAAAATTAACATTTGTTCCATATAACTTACATAATTAATAGGAAGGATATAAGATGTTAAGAGGTCAATATACTCTTCAAATTTCCATATATTACCTTTTAAGGATATAAAATTATGATGAACTAAAATACCCAATGACCTTTCACATAAGTTTTTTAAAAATTTGGATTTTAACAATTTTCACACCACTATTCATACAACCATAATAATTCTATTTTAACAATTTGGATTTTTCATTGTTTATAAATTTTTTTTATATAAATAATTGAAAATCAACATTATTTTCTATTTTAAATTATAAATAAAGAAAAATTATGCTCAAAAACTATTTTAAAAAATACTTTCTAAAAAAATGGTGATATGATTTATATTTTTTATATTTTCTTTTTGAAAAAAAAAAATTTAAAAATGAAAACTATTTTTAAAATAAAAATTGAAAACCTTGTTTAGTACTATTTTTTATATGAAAATAAAAAATAATTAAATTTTATTAATTGATTATCCTTTTTTTTTTCCATTAGTTATTTTAATAAAAAAATAAAAAAATATAGTATGTTTACAATTAAACAAAGGAATTGGTTAATTATGTGTTTTTTGTGACTATCTTTTACATGAAAAATAATTAAATAACTAAATTATATATATTTATTACTCTTTTTAATTTTATTTTCTTTATTTATTTTTTGTCTAATAGAAAATTTTAATATATCCATAATTAACAAAGTAATAGATTAATTGTGCACATTTTGATCTATTAAAATAAATTAATTTCTAATTAAAATAAATAAAATGAAATAAGTAAATAAATTTGGGGTTATTTCTATTTTTTAACATATCTTATATTAATATTTTTTATGGTAAAATAAATTCTTTATTATTTTTTCTTTAATTACAAAAATAAAATGAAATAAATAAATAAATTTGGTATTTTCTAATTGATCTTATATTCATATTTCTTATGATTAAATAAATTTTTTATTTTTTTCCTTTATTTCCAAAAATAAAAGGAAATAAATAAATAAACTTGGTTTAAATAATAGTTTTTAAGTAATTTATTTGTTTTATTTTTAATTACATTTTGCATTGAAAATAAAATAAAATAACGTTTTATTTGTTTTAATTATTTTAAATGTCAAACTATTGGGAACATAGTTTACACACTCATGTGGATATAGTTTATGCATATATATAAAATTTATACCATTATACAAGGTTATTACACTAATTGTACAAGGGGTGTACACGACTGTACATTTTGAACAACTTCTTTTTTTTTTCCTTGTCATCTAAGGATTATACACTCTCCTACCATAAATTCTTTTATTTCATGTACTTTATTTAACTCGTATATAACAATTCAAATACTTACCTTAATAATTATGTTTAGGGAACAATTTTGTTTTTACGTTTTATATCATTTTTTAAATCAAACCATTGAAAACACGGTTCACACATCATATGTGGCACATAATGTATGCATATGGATGAAATTTGCACCATTGTACAAGGGTGTTATACTAACTGTACAAGGTAAATGTTCAATTGGACAAGACAAATGTTCTAACTATATAAGGGTGTAGACCCCCATTTGGGGAGCCAAGTTTTTTTCATATAGCATTAGAGGAGCCTGGCAGCACTGGATATAAGTGGGGGCCCCCTTTTCCCTACGCCCGGGAAATCAGCTGCATGGGCATGCCACAGCCCATGCTTGCTGATGTGATGAACAGGAAATGGAGGGTTGGCTTGCGGAGGAAGACACAAAACAGAGGAAAGAAGAAAAGAAAAGGAGATATCTGGGGGGAGCTTTTCTTCAAGCGGGGGGATCCAGAGAGAGGAGGGGATCGCAGGAGAAGAAGAGTGAAGTTCGGAGAAGAAAAGAAGCGCCTCTAGGTATGGTTTTTTTTTTATGTTTTATATTTTTTATCTACTCATTACCCTGTTCTTTGTTCATCCTTTGCCGCTTCTGGATAGATTTTTATTGGTTTTTGAGCATGAATGATAGACGATTGCATATATATTTTCGTTGGTTTCTCGGGTTGTCATGGGTCGATCAACGTTGCCACTTCTCCCTTATTTTATTTATTTTATTTTTTTCCTCTCTCTATGTCCCTCTGTTTTCATTTCCGTTCACTGCTTCCAAAAACACTCGCGCCAGAACACGAAGCGAAGGGCGCCGAGAGGCAAACTTTTCGGTGTAGCCGCCGGGCTATTCGGAAACGAGGAGATCCACTATAGAGGCGTGCGCAAGAGGCCGTTTGGCAGGTTTGCCGCCAAGATCCAGGACCCACGGAAGAAAACTCGGGTCTGGTTCAACACTTTCGACTCCGTGGAGGATGCATCTCAAGGCCAAGACTAATTTTCCGTCGACATATCCGACGTTTCCGTTAACCATGCCGCTTCAGCAATCGAGCCAATATCAGATTCAAAATGAGAATCACAATCACCAGCATCAGCCTTAGAAGCCAACCACGAGCAGTAGCAGTACCATGGAGTCTTCTAGTTGAGAGGCGTCGTCTCCGGGTGTAATCGTCGGTCTTTCGGCCCCAGATCTCAATCTGCCTCACCCCGTCGCCGCCAACCAATTTGATTTTTCTGCAGCTCATTACCCCGTTGTCGGTGTCCTTCCTATTGCGCTGCCACTGTTCTTCTCCAAGCCATTTTTCGTCCAAAGAAGCCCAAATACCCACTGCCATATCTCTGACTTTTAAAATATATAATAATAATAATAATAATAATAATAATAATAATAATAATAATAAAAAATGAAATAAATGAATAGAATACAATAAAATAAAACGAGATAAACATCATTTTCGAAACAATCTTCTAAAGTTTAATTTTAAAATTAGTTTGCATAATTCTAATTTTTGAAATTCTATTTTTCCGTAGCTCCAATTTATTTATTTATCTTTATCTTTATTAAAAAAAAAAATTCATTCAATTCTCATGATAATTCTCTAAAGTTTTAATTTTGAATTTAATTATCCGGGATTCAAATTCTTAAAATTAATTTTTCAAAAATTCCACAATTCCAAACTTAATTCTTTTAAAATATCACATTCGAATAAGTTTTCAAAACTCCAATTCCCTTCGAATCCAATTTTCAGAAATTTCATTCCCAAACAATTCTTTAAAATTCCATTTTTTTAAATTTAATTTTCAAGCTTCCTTCTTTAAATAATTCTTCAAAATTCCAATTTTTAAATTTAATTCCAATTTTCGAAATTCCAATTTTTACATCAAGTTATTCATTATCCTTTCATTCATTTATTTATTTGTTTATTTTGAAATTCAATCTTTAAACAACTCTTCAAAATTCCGCTTTCTAAATTTAATCCCAATTTCAGAAATTCTAATTTTCCCATTAATTTATTTAATCATTAGTATTTTATTTATTTATTTCAAAACTTCATTTTAAATCAATTCTTAAAAATCTCTGATTTCCGAATTAAATTCCTAATCCCGAAAATTTTTGTATTCATATTAATTTATTTAATCATTAGTATTTTATTTATTTATTTATTTTTAAAAAAACTCCATTTTAATCAATTCTTTAAAACTTCTGATTTGCAAATTAAATTCCTAATCCCGAAAATTCTCATATTCCCATTAATTTATTTATTTTGAAACTCCATTTTAAATCAATTCTTTAAAACCTTTTATTTCCTAATTAAATTCCTAATCCCAAAAATTTCCATATTTACATTAATTTATTTAATCATTAGTATTTTATTTATTTATTTTAAAACTCTATTTTAAATCAATTCTTTTAAACTTCCGATTTCCGAATTAAGTCCCGAAAATTCCCATATTCACATTAATTTATTCAATTATTATTATTTTATTTATTTATTCTAAAATTCCATTTTAAACAATTTATTAAAATTTCCACTTCCGATTTTAATTTATAATTCCAAAAATTCCAATATTCACATTAATCCATTTAATTATTTTATTTCATTTATTTATTCTAAAATTCCATTTTAAACAGTTCATTTAAAACTTTCGATTTCCGAATTAAATTTCTATTTCTGAAAATTCTAATATTCACATTAATCTATTTAATTATTATTATTTTAGTTATTTATTTTGAAATTCCATTTTAAACAATTCTTCAAAATTCCAATTTCTGAACTTAATTTCCGATTTCCAAAATTCTAATTTCTTTCAAATTTAATATCCGAAATTCCAATTCTTAAATTTAATTTTCAAGACTTCAATCTTCAAATAATTTTCGAGACTCTAATTTTCAAATAAATCTCAAAAATCCAGTTTTCTCTCGAATAGCTTTAATTCCACTTCAATTTTTTAAATAATGTTCTATCTCTTTTGTTTTTTTACACAAGCAAGAATGATGAATCTTCATAATTCCGAAATAATGGGTTTCGTGAGATTAATTCAGGCAAGATCAATCGGGCTTTGGTGGGGGCCCCGCATATGTGATTTTATGATTGATTGATTGATTTACCATGCTTGTTTGATTTATTCTATTCCTTGACATGCGCATAATTTTATCTATTCGTGATTCACTAATCCTGTTCCATGATAGCGCATTCGCGACTGGAGGACCAGGTATGTATCCACTCATATTTTGTTCATTCTTTATACATGTTTTGATTCCCATATGTGCATGATCGCTTCGAGTATTCATTGATTTTCTCATTGATTGTCATGTCAGCTTCATTCTATTAGTAGAGACCCGACTTTAGGGACTTAGAGGGGTGCTACGGTCGTTACCGTACCTTCCCAATAAGTAACCTGACCCCTGAACCCGATCCGGTTTTTTCGTAGATCACCTTTTCCAAAATAAGGAGTCACACTTAGGGTTTTCTTTCTTATTTTGTTTACCCTTTAAAAAAATAAAACGAAAATAAGTGGCGACTCCAAGTCATTTTCTTAATCAATAAATGAAATCGTTTTTCAAAATAAAAATCGAGCTCGCCTTCGAGTGGGAAACGCATGAGCCGAAATGCGGGGTCCACAAAGGGGTATACAAGACTATCATTTGTTAAAGATTTCAATCAATTTTGGACAACTTTTTTTTTTTTTGTCTTGTCATCTAAGGATTGCACACTCTCAAGGTACACATTTCTCTATCACACACTCATCTTATGCACTTTATTTAACTCGCATATGAAAATTCGAATACTTATCTCACTAATGATGTTTGAGAGAAAATTTTGTTTTTCCATCTTCTACTATTTTTTGAACCAAACCAATGAAAACATGGTTAATCTACCTATAGTTACACATTGAGTAGGGGGTATATGGAATTTGAGTTACTGTACAAGGTATTTACACTAAATGTACATGATAAATATACTAACTGTACAAGGGTGTATAAGACTATTATTTGTGAAGGATTTTAAGTGATTCTGAAAAACTTCTTTGTTTATTTCCCCTTACCGAGGATAGATAACATTCCTTACACACATTGGTTAAACATACATTCATCTCATGCACTTTATCAAACTTGTATATGGTCATTTGAATAGGTATCTCATTTATAATGATTGTAAAACAAAATTATACAACAAATTTTCTTCTTTTTTAAAACAAAACCAATGCAAACATAGTTAACCGACTTATTGTCAGATATTCATGAGATGATGTATGAAATTTGAGTTATTGTACAAGGGTATTACACTAACTATACAAGACAAATTTACTAATTGTACAGGGGTGTACAAGACTACTTTTTGTTAAGGATTTCAAGTGATTTTGAAAAACTTTCTCATTTTTTTCCACTCAAGGATTTTTTCGCACTCAAATTCTCTCACTCAAGAATTGTTTCGAATTTTATTTTTAAATTTTATCATCAAAATTTTGTAATTGCATATTTTGTTTTTGTAGTTTTAACAATGTTCTTTCTTTCCACTATTTTTTTTTTGGTGAATTTTTATCCAAATGAATCTATATTTAAAATTATAATCATATTTTTTACTAAAATTATCTTTAATTCTTTTAATATATTTATACTCATTTATTTAAAAAAATGGAAAACTATATATATATATTTTTTGTAAACATGTTCTATTACCTTTCAAGTAAAAAATTAGATAAGTTGAAAGTCAATAAAAAAAAAATAAATACCACTTTCAATAATTTTTAGATAAAATTTTATATAATATATTTTATTTGAAATTTAATTTCTAAAGTTTCACTAAAAAATTGTACTGACAATTTTCTTGTTGTGAGTCAAAATGCTTTGTATTAGTCTATCTAGATAAAAACATTAAAAATTAAAATGCTAAAAGGATATATATATATATATATATATATATATATATATATATATATATATATATATATATAATAAAAGTGAAGTGATAGTCAATTTTTAAATTTTTTAAAATATGGTTAATGTAGAAAATATAAAAAATAATTAAAAATAAGAGAAAAGTATAAATGAAAGGGTAATATAAATTTAAAATAAAAAATGAAAATTAAACTAAAAGATAAATACAAAAAGATAAAAAATATTTGGATGAAAAATTCTAAAATTTTTATCCTTACTTATAATAAGAGTAAAAAGATTCAATATCTTTAAAAAAGAAAAAAAAAAGAAAAAAAAAACATTATTGCTTTTTATTTGACATAAAATAGAAATATAGATTGGAAGAAAAAGAAAAAGAAAAAGTTAGAAATGAGTAATACTTAATAGGGAATATAAAAGAGGAAAAAAAAACACAAAAAAATTGAAACTCACACTCACTATGTGCCTATGTAAGAGTTAAGGGTATTTTGGGGATTAATGAAGGACAATATCTTTCTTCTCAATTTTCAGACTTTCTTTGGGTGTTGGGCTTAATTATGTAAGATATATGGACCAGATCTTAATTTTTGGGCCCAATTGGGCCCAAAACACAATTCTCCCTATATAATATAATTAAAAAGTAATTAGGGATCATATGCATAGCTTCCAACTATGTATTTGTAATTTTGTAATTTACCTCATAACTTCTAGTTATGAAATTTTTTTCTATATAACTTTTGGTTATTAAATAATTAAAATATCTACAATTACAAACTTTTGGCTTGATTATATGAAATATGATTTACGTAGTTTTTTGCTATGAGATAAAGTATATAAAAATTATAATAATAAAATAAAATGCATGCTACTTTTCATATTTCGCTTGAAGAAAATAAGGCTACATACATATAAGAAAATTTGTAGATAAATTCTTCTCTTTTTTTACATACTCAAAGTGTTGTGTTGATAACATATTGTAAAATAATAAAGTGGAAGAAGAAGAAAACAAAAAAGAGAAATTAGAATGTAGGAAGAAAACATAATCAATTTTCATTAAAGGTCTCTCTTTTTTATAGAGAGTGACAAAGAGAAATACATCAATACGGATAATCATCTAGTTACCATAATGCTATAAAATCTCATATTTTATAATCAAAAGATCTTTATTTTTAATGTAAATTCTTTTTTCTAAATAATTTGAAAGCACACTTTTTTTTAATAATAAAAGGAAATCAAATTCTTTTCTTTTTAGATAAAATTGTCAAAGTGTAAACTTCCTTTTCAAGCAAATAAAGTCCTTTTAAAAGAGAACAAAAATCAATTTGGAACATCAAAGTGGGATGCTTTCATGAATAAAATATGAAAAATTGCTTTTCTTTAAATAATATTGGACAAACTCTTTTTTATTTTATTTTATTTTTTATTTTTTATTTATTTATAAAATCCAAATATTTAATAAAATTGAAAAACTTTCCTTTAAATCAAACAAAGATAAAATATCTTCTTCAATAAATCTTTTTTTAATGAAATAAAATAATAAATCATTTTTTACAAATAAAAAAGGGATCAAGACACTTTTGTAAATAATTTTGAAAAAATTCACTTTCCTATTAATAATTTTTTTCATTATTAATAAAATTGGATTGAATTTTAATATTTTTGTAAATAAAGCTATAGGAGTCTTTTTTTTTAATTAATTTTTTTTTTTTTTTTGCGGATAAAGTTATAATTTTTTTATTATATATTAATCATTTTTCTTCAACAAAAATAAATTGAAATACTTTTGTAAATAAGATGGTAAAAATTCATCATTTTTTTTAGCAAAATGAATAAAAATTATTTTTATTGTAAAAAAAGACCAAATTGAATTTTTTTAATAATTTTTTTATTTTTAAAATTGAGTGTAAATGATTTTTTTTTTTATTTAAAAAAAGCAAATCGAATTCAAACGAAATTGAATCAAATCATTTATTGAAGATAAATTGAAACTTTTTTTTTTGTTAATAAATAAATTAAAATCATTCATTCAAAATTGTTTTTTTTTTTAATAAAATCCTTTGAAATTTCTTTAAAAACTAATTTTTGAAATATATATATATATATATTTAAAAAAAATTATTTTGATAAATAAATTTGCGTAATTCTCTTATCATTTCTCTTATACATTCTTGTAATTTGATTTTTACCATGACTTGTACATATTTATTTATATGATTCTTTTTCTCGGTATCCATGATCAATTAATTAATTGTCATAGTTCGCTCCATTCATTTAGTAGAGACCGTATGTATACGGACTTAAAAGGGTGCTACGGCTCACCACCGTACCTTTCTAATAGGTGACTTGACCCTCGTATTAGGACTTGGTTTTTCTTTTCCAAATAATGAGTCACATAAGGTTTTATTTCTTATTTTGTTTTCCCTTAAAAAAAACTAAGATAAGTGGCAACTTGATTCATGCCTAATTGGTGTTTCAGCTGATTCGTGTCCAGCTGGTGCTCCTTGATTGAGGGATTAATCAACAAAATTTATAACCTATTACACCATATACTAGGGTAGCAAAGACAAAGCTACTATAGCATAGTGGCTCTAGGATCGTTTACTGGGATGGGTTTTCACTTCACAAATGATATTATTTCAAAGATGAATTGGTGCCTTTTCATTTCAAGGTTAGCTTTAAAAGAAGACAAAAAGATATTTGAATGAAAAAGGAAAGGTTTTAAACTAACCAAAAATAGTAACTGATTTTACTTACAAAGAAAAGGTTTCTTGGAGTTTAGATCACTGGGCTCGAATTCCTCATACAAAAAGGGAGTTTCGGTCACTTGTTTCTTTTCCTCGCATTACAGAATTAACTATATGTTAATTCTCTAACCGGTGTTGTACAGATGCTTCCCATTAATGGGTTCAAACACTAAATCCCTCTCACTGATGCACCTTGCAATGACTTGTGCCTCTCACCTAGCACTTGCCATTCAAGGTGATCTTTAACCTTGGATTACCCCTCAAAAGCTTGCAAGAGGTAACTAATGGATGCCTCCTTGGAGTCCAAAAGCTTACCAAGTGTTGGCTATTCTAGAAAATCCTACCTTCAAGTCACCTCCCAGAGGCTCGCAAGGGGTAAACTAGTGCATCTCCATGGTTAGAGATCGCTTGCCTTACCAAGTGTTGGCCCAAGTGATTTAAAGGTGTTTTAAGTTAACTAAAAAGATAAAAACCATCAACGGGTCACACTTTCTCTTCATTAAAAACTAAAACAACAAAACTTCCAATTTATGCATGAGGAAACTTACCCGGTTACCTTAGCTCCAAGAGACAAAGAGTCTAGCCTCTCATCCTCTGAGGAAAAATCCTCAAAGTTTGATTAGCTAGAAAGAAAAAGAATGAGAAAACAAAAATATATATGAAAAGCAGAGCAAGTGCTCTGTATTTTACTTCCTTTGAAACTTTTACAAAAGGTTCATCACCCCAACACTGTACAAAGGATCCCCTGGAACCCCCTCCTCCGAGAGTCTCCTGAGAGTTTATATAGGAAGGTAATTTACCCTTCCTTGGATACTTCCTAGCTAAGGAATTACATGAGTGGCTGAATACAAGGAGAAAATGGAAATTTAGACACAAAAATATCAGAAGAAAAGATCTAAAAGAGTCGGTGCACAACTATCAGGAAGCTTCAGGACCGTTGCATTGTGCAAAATGAGGTCTGCGAGATTTCACAGGTGCACAAGAAGGGCTGCGAAATTTCTTCATAGCAACCAACTGATTTCGCACTGCTGCAAAGTTGGCTTTCATCTTGTGGTGTTTGGCTTCCATCGCGTCGTGAAGCTTCAGGGGAAATCCATAGCACTGTGCAAAAAGGCTGCGAAATATCTCGCAACAAAATGGTGATTTCGCAGCACTTTTCTGAAGCCTTTCTTCAGCTTGGAGTGATCAGCTTCCAACGGCTTTAACTTCCTCATTTCAGCTCCAAATCGTACACGGTTTGAAGCATTGGATTCTTGACTTCCTGAGCTTTGAAATGGTATATAGCATGTAGAAAATGGACTTCGGGAAGTGCTCCAAAAGTGCGAAGGAAGACTGCAGCTGGTGTTCTCTGTTTTCTTCACTCTGTTTTCCTCTTTGCTTTTCTCCTTTTTGCTTCTCTCCTTGCATTCCGGATTTGCTTATGGCAAAGGACTTCAAAGCTTTGGTTCTTCATGCCTCTAAGCTTCCCATTGCTTGCCTAGGATTCCATATAACTCTCCTCAATCTCATATTGCTTTGGTGATCAATAAGCTATCAAAACACCAAAACTTAACACAATTTGATTAGAATTGATTGCAAGGGGCCTTAACATGTTAATTGGGTTAAAAGGCAATAACTACTACTCAAAAGTGTTTAAAAGAGTTAATTACAAGCTATGAAATAGCACTTTTTGAGTAGTAATCACTCCCCCCAACCGACATATTGCTAGTCCCTTAGCAATGAAGGAGAGAAAAATAAAATAAAAGTACCATAATTTACAACATCATGCTGATCACTTCAAAAAATGTTTAAGTGGCATGACTGATCAAACTCTCACATGGAACATTAAAGAAATAAAACTCAAACTTCAATAGGAGCTATCAAATAATTTGTCTAATCACAATTCATAAAGAGTAGGCATTATGCAAATTTAAGCTTCAAAATAATTTCCACTTCCAAAGGTCCAACCCTTACTCTTCCACAAAAATCTATGTGTTATTTATAAGCTTCCGAATATAGTATGTCAAACTAATCTCTCCCCTCAACCTAGTTTTTTTTCAAAGCTTAGCAAACTAATCAACCTCCAATAGGCTAAGAACGCACCTCTTTTCTTTCACAATTTTTTTTTCTTGTAGGAGTGCAAAGCTTAAAGGCATTCTTTTCTAAATTGTCCATGTAACGGGGGTCCATCGATGACTCCCAACCAATTATGGTTTAGGGCATCAAGTTTTAAGGATTTTTCAACCACTAACTCCTCGGATTTCACCCCGGACTTTTGAGAATGAATTTTTAAATACCCAAGCACCTACAGTATGCTAAACTCCACCTATTCACCCATGTAACGAGCATTGAGGTCGGTGACTCCCAACCAATTAAGGCTTAGGGCACCAGGTTTTAAAGATTTTCACCATATACCACTCAGACCTTGCTCGGGTTTCAAGGCAAGCAAACAATTTTCTCTTTCTTTCTTTTTTTTTTTTCAAAGGCTCATTGGCCTTTTACAAGGTGTCCCAACACTATTAAATGAGGTCAAAGGTACCAAGTCTAAAATTTTCCTAAGTCAAGAGGGAAATAGTTTTTCATCTTATAATCGGAACCTAGTGTGCACAGTGTGTGAATAGCTTAAAGTGGAAGAACTAAGGTTGAATTCAATAGATGTTTCAACAATTCATCAACTTTAATAAGCATAATGCAAAATCTAAGTCAAGTAAAAAAGACAAAAATTCAATTTCTCCCTTTTCATTTTGAAAATTTTTCCTTAATAACCATGGAGAGTAGAATAAAAACTTAAAAAATTTAAAAAATAAACAAAAAGCAACTAAATTACCAAAATAACTTAGCATTAATAACAATACTTACTTCCTCAACTCTCCCCCCAACCAAGCTGAACATTGTCCTCAATGTGACAACAGCGATTAAAAATAGGGAGGAAGTGGTACCTCCTTAGTGACATGAAGTCTGAGTCGTATAGGAGAAACCACATGTTTCAAAGAAAACAAAAGAGTTAGTGAGTAGAGAAAAATAGAAAAATGCCAAGTTTAAACAAAAATTGATGTCTATATATGATGCATCATCAGTAATACATCCAATATCAAAATATAAGATATCAAAACATGGAATTATCTATACTAATATAATAAGTAAATACAAAAAATAAAAAGATGATCAAGTAATGGAAGGGTCCCGTGGAGCTGATGCATCTGTGGTGGCCTCTTGAGTGGGCTGGATCAGAACTTCAACCTCTGCTTTGGTAGTCTCCTTAGGTGGCATAGTCTCCTCAGCTGGAGCTATGGGCTTTGATGGTTTAAGGAGGTAAGAAATGGAATGAGAGGCTTCATGTGTGTGATCCCAAGGTGCGCGGGGCTCTCCTCTAGTCTTGGCCATGGCTGAAATGGAGAGGTGGCTGTTCATGAGTTCCAGAGGGTACTCAGCTGGTGTGTGGGGCTCTCCTCTTTATATGCATGGTCGTGGGGCTTTGTTGGCATTTTAGCAACTTCCCTTAGCTTTGTAAGGTGTTTTTGCAAACCTCCCTCCATTTTGCAAGTCAATTTCACAATTTGAAGGCCATTTCTAAGCTTGGAGGTGATTTGGCAGCCATTTCGAAGCTTGGAGATCATTTCATAACCATTTCGAAGCTTGGAGGTGATTTTGCAGCCCAAAAGTGCCCTGCAAAATGGAGCTTTGGCTGCGAAATTGGAAGTTTTTACGTTCGCAGCCATTTTGCAGCTTTGAAATACCCTGCGAAATTGGGACTTTGGCTGCGAAATTGGGAGTTTTTATGCTTCATAGCCGTTTCGCAGCTGCGAAATAAGGGTTACCGTGCTGCAAAAATGGCACTCGTGTGCCAAAAGTTGGCTTCGCAACTTTGAAATCCTCTGCGAAATGGAGCTTTCCCTGCGAAATGGAGGATTTCATGCTTTGGTGGTTCGCAGCCCACTTCGCAGTTGCGAAATTGGGGTCACTGTACCGCGAAATGGCACTCGTGTGCCAAAAGTTGGTTTCGCAGCTGCGAAACACCCCGCGGAATGGAGAAATCGCTGAGAAATCGCTGCGGAATTGGGGCTTTTTACGCCTTAGTGGTTCGCAGACCACTTCGCAGCTGCGAAATGGGGGCTCCTATGCTGCGAAGTGGCACTCATGTGCCAAACATCGGTTTCGCAGCTGCGAAAACTTTCGCAGAGGACTCAAAAGTGTTGCGAACTGATTTTGCAACAAAAGGCCAATTTCGCAGAGGCTGCGAAATCTCGCAGACCCCTGTTTTTTCCCTGTTTTTGCTCTGTTTTTGCTCTGTTTTCGCTCCGATTTCTTCCTTTGCAATTCCTCTTGATTTTGATCATCCAAAAACCTATATTACAACAAAACAAACTAGAATTAAAGCATAAAAATCAAAATTAAAGCATTGAAATCAAAATTAAAACATTGAAATCAAAATTAAAACAAGTAATAAGTAAAACAAAAAGGTATGGACTAGCTAGTCTTAAGAAAGACTAAGTCCATCAAAAAATTTGATCCTGATTTAGCTTGCCCGAATCCCATATGAAGTTTGCATCTCTCACTTGAGATTTGCATTGTATGATGGCAACAAAACCAATTCCCTTTTTGCCATACAAAGCTTGGAGAAAAAGCGGATGCATATGTTTCTTCGTTTCTTCCTTGATGACTATCCTCTGTGGTTCTCCTTGTACATTAACATCATAGCCATCTTTCTCTATCCTTTTCTCCTTTCTCTTTCCTTTGATTTCCTCCCTCTTTTCTTTCTCTGTTTCACTCTCTACCTCATGCTCTAGCTTGCATGTGGGTAGATCAACCTCTTTACCACTCAAAGTGATAACCGTTTTAACTTCCTTCACCATTGAAGATTCTCCCTTTTGAGCCTCCATTTCATGGATGCCCTTGGAATTTTGATAAGGTTGAGAATGAGAGTTTTCTTTCTCTTGCACTGTGTTGAGGTTAGCAAACCTTGAGATTGAATCTTGGAGATTATCCATCTTCTGAGATAGATCATTTTGCACTTCATCCATCTTTTTCTCTACACAGTCATTTCTTTGACTGAGCTGAGCATTGATGGATTTGTTAGCTTCAACAAAGTCTTCCATGACCTTGTTAAGATTCATCATAGCTTGTTCAAGGTTTGAGGCTTGCTGAAGTGCTTGAGCAGGTTGCTGGTACTGAGGTGGTTGTGGTTTCCAAGAGAATGTTGGATGGTCCCTCCAATTGGAATTGTAGGTGTTGCAATCACCAAACATTTCCCTCTCCTTTGGAATGATAGGACACTCTTCCACCAAGTGCTCATAAGATAGACAAATGGCACAAGGCATAGCTTGCAATAGTGTTTGAGAGATGGCTTGCACTTCTTGCATGTTCTTCATTTCTAGCTCATCCAATCTCCTTTCCATAGCTGCAATCTCTGCCTTCATGTCTATGCCATCATTCAAAATATACATCTCACCCTTGGCATTAGGTTGAGACATCATTCTTCTCATATCTCTAGCATTTGGTTCATCCCATTCTCTTGAAAATTCAGCCACATAACTCATGAAGTTCATGGCTTCCTCTGCTATCTCGTATTCAATATGGCATGCACAACTAGCAAATTGTGAATTAAAAACAGAGAAAACAAAAGAAAACAAAAGAAAAACAATTCAAAGAATTAAGACTAACTAAAACTAGCTGAAAGGTTAACTAAAACATAAATAAAGAAAAAGAACAATTAAAAAGAGTTAGTAAAAAGAAAAGAAAAATCACCAAACTTGTGATGAAGATCACAAGTGTTCTCAAAAGATCATATCACTGCAAAGTGGCACCATCCCCGGCAACGGCGCCATTTTATTCATGCCTAATTGGTGTCTCAGCTGATTCGTGTCCAGCTGGTGCTCCTTGATTGAGGGATTAATCAACAAAATTTATAGCCTATTACACCATATACTAGGGTAGCAAAGACAAAGCTACTATAGCATAGTGGCTCTAGGATCGTTCACTGGGATGGGTTTTCACTTCACAAATGATATTATTTCAAAGATGAATTGGTGCCTTTTCATTTCAAGGTTAGCTTTAAAAGAAGACAAAAAGATATTTGAATGAAAAAGGAAAGGTTTTAAACTAACCAAAAATAGTAACTGATTTTACTTACAAAGAAAAGGTTTCTTGGAGTTTAGATCACTGGGCTCGGATTCCTCATACAAAAAGGGAGTTCCGGTCACTTGTTTCTTTTCCTCGCATTAGAGAATTAACTATATGTTAATTCTCTAACCGGTGTTGTACAGATGCTTCCCATTAATGGGTTCAAACACTAAATCCCTCTCACTGATGCACCTTGCAATGGCTTGTGCCTCTCACCTAGCACTTGCCATTCAAGGTGATCTTTAACCTTGGATTACCCGTCAAAAGCTTGCAAGAGGTAACTAATGGATGCCTCCTTGGAGTCCAAAAGCTTACCAAGTGTTGGCTATTCTAGAAAATCCTACCTTCAAGTCACCTCCCAGAGGCTCGCAAGGGGTAAACTAGTGCATCTCCATGGTTAGAGATCACTTGCCTTACCAAGTGTTGGCCCAAGTGATTTAAAGGTGTTTTAAGTTAACTAAAAAGATAAAAACCATCAACGGGTCACACTTTCTCTTCATTAAAAACTAAAACAACAAAACTTCCAATTTATGCATGAGGAAACTTACCCGGTTACCTTAGCTCCAAGAGACAAAGAGTCTAGCCTCTCATCCTCTGAGGAAAAATCCTCAAAGTTTGATTAGCTAGAAAGAAAAAGAATGAGAAAACAAAAATATATATGAAAAGCAGAGCAAGTGCTCTGTATTTTACTTCCTTTGAAACTTTTACAAAAGGTTCATCACCCCAACACTGTACAAAGGATCCCCTGGAACCCCCTCCTCCGAGAGTCTCCTGAGAGTTTACATAGGAAGGTAATTTACCCTTCCTTGGATACTTCCTAGCTAAGGAATTACATGAGTGGCTGAATACAAGGAGAAAATGGAAATTTAGACACAAAAATATCAGAAGAAAAGATCTAAAAGAGTCGATGCACAACTATCAGGAAGCTTCAGGACCGTTGCATTGTGCAAAATGAGGTCTGCGAGATTTCGCAGGTGCACAAGAAGGGCTGCGAAATTTCTTCATAGCAACCAACTGATTTCGCACTGCTGCAAAGTTGGCTTTCATCTTGTGGTGTTTGGCTTCCATCGCGTCATGAAGCTTCAGGGGAAATCCATAGCACTGTGCAAAAAGGCTGCGAAATATCTCGCAACAAAATGGTGATTTCGCAGCACTTTTCTGAAGCCTTTCTTCAGCTTGGAGTGATTAGCTTCCAACGGCTTTAACTTCCTCATTTCAGCTCTAAATCGTACACGGTTTGAAGCATTGGATTCTTGACTTCCTGAGCTTTGAAATGGTATATAGCATGTAGAAAATGGACTTCGGGAAGTGCTCCAAAAGTGCGAAGGAAGACTGCAGCTGGTGTCCTCTGTTTTCTTCACTCTGTTTTCCTCTTTGCTTTTCTCCTTTTTGCTTCTCTCCTTGCATTCCGGATTTGCTTATGGCAAAGGACTTCAAAGCTTTGGTTCTTCATGCCTCTAAGCTTCCCATTGCTTGCCTAGGATTCCATATAACTCTCCTCAATCTCATATTGCTTTGGTGATCAATAAGCTATCAAAACACCAAAACTTAACACAATTTGATTAGAATTGATTGCAAGGGGCCTTAACATGTTAATTGGGTTAAAAGGCAATAACTACTACTCAAAAGTGTTTAAAAGAGTTAATTACAAGCTATGAAATAGCACTTTTTGAGTAGTAATCACAACTCCAAGTATTTTTCAAAAAAAAAAAAAAAAAATCAAATTTTCAATAATAAAAAGTGAGTCTCCCCATTCGAGTGGGGATGCACGTGAAAAATGCGGGTCCACAACTATATATGTATAGACTCTTTTTAACCATGTACATGCTTTTTAGAGCCATAAGAGCCCTCTTGAACCCAGAGTAGACAATATCCACATGGTTGAGTGCAGGTCATTACAAAGTCATTCAATTTTAGAAACCAAGAAAATAAGAAACATTTTGATGGTGTTTGTTTTTTGGCTGAATAGAAAAAAGCAAAATATTTGGTTTTTCTATTAAGCTAAAAGTAACCCATTGATATCAACCAACATAATTAAAGTGAACTTGTTATCAATAGGTTCTGTTTAGTTATGTTGGTTGATACAACAAATTACTTTTAACTGAATAAAAAAAGTAAAATATTTTAGTTTTTTTCTATTCAACTAAAACATAAGCACCACCTTACTTTGTTAGCCATAAGCTATTACTCTTCTTATTACTAAAATGTTACCTGAGTTGAAGAATAATTTGCTGAGTATTGGACAATTACAAGAAAAAGGGCTTACCATTCTGTTTCAACGTGGCAAGTGTAAGGTGTTTCATTCACAGAAAGGTTTGATTATGGATACCAAAATGTCTTCAAATCGGATGTTTATGTTACATGCTCTATCCCAGCCTATTTCATCTACTTGTTTTAACACAGTCACAGAAGACATTTTGCAGCTTTGGCATTGTCGATATGGCCACTTGAGTTTTCAAGGTTTAAAGACTCTTCAACAAAGGAAGATGGTGAATGGATTACCACAATTTCAGCCTCCCTCTAAACTATGCAAAGATTGTTTGGTGGGAAAACAACACAGGTCTTCAATTACAAAGAAAAGCAACTGGCGAGGTGCTGAAATTCTACAGTTAGTGCATGCAGACATTTATGGACCGATTAATCCAATCTCAAACAGCAAGAAAAGGTACTTTCTCACTTTCACTGATGATTTTAGTAGAAAAACATGGGTTTATTTTTTGGTAGAGAAATCAGAAGCCTTTGTTGTTTTCAAAAGTTTTAAGACTTATGTCGAGAAGGAAACAAGTTCATTTCTTAGATGTTTGCATACTGATCAAGGAGGTGAGTTCACATCCCAGGAATTTGCAATTTTTTGTGATGTTCATGGCATACGACGATAGTTAACAACTGCATATACGCCACAACAGAATGGAGTTGCGGAACGTAAAAATAGAACCATTATGAATATGGTTCGTAGTATGTTATCGGTGAAAAAACTTCCCAAAACCTTTTGGCTTGAAGCTGTAAATTGGACCGTGCATGTTTTGAATCGAAGTCCAACCTTTGCAATACAAAACAAAACTTCAGAAGAAGCTTGGGGTAAACTTAAATCTTTAGTTGACTATTTTAGAGTTTTTGGATGCATTTCACATGTTCATGTGCCTGACGGTAAAAGAACAAAGCTTGATGATAAAAGTTTCAGTTGTGTATTGCTGGGAGTTAGTGAAGAATCAAAGGCTTACAGACTTTATGACCCAATTTCACAAAAGATCATAATCAGTAGGGATGTTGTATTTGAAGAAGACAAGAATTGGGATTGGGATAAGAAGTATGAAGAAGCCATCGTGTGTGATCTGGAATGGGGTGATGATGGGGAAGAAGCAACTGTGAATGAAGAAGAAAGTGACTCTAATCTTGATACTGATATAGAAGAAGACACAGAAGAAAATAATGTTACTACCACAGCCGCTGAATCTGATGTTGCAGTTACTGCATCTGATTTATTAATTCAAAATAGAGACAGCCGTTCCAATTCAAATGCCACAAGAAATAGAAGACCACCTGTTTGGACAAGCGATTATGAGACAGGAGAAGGACTTTCTGAGGAAGAGCATGAAGTCCAACTTGCTATGTTTGTAGCTGCCGATCCAATTTATTTTGAAGAAGCTGTTAAAAGTGAGAAATGGAGAACAACTATGGATGTAGAAATGGAAGCGATCAAGAAAAATGGCACATGGGAATTGACAGATTTACCTAAGGGAGGAAAAACAATTGGAGTAAAGTGGGTTTACAAGACTAAATTTAATGAAAATGGAGAAGTAGAAAAGCACAAAGCTCGACTTGTGGCGAAGGGTTACACACAACGTTTTGGGGTAGATTATACTAAGGTTTTTGCACCTGTGGCACGTATGGAAACGATTCGGTTGGTAGTTGCACTTGCAACTCAAAGAGGGTGGTCCATTTATCAGTTAGATGTGAAATCTGCATTCTTACATGGTGAGCTGAATGAAGAAGTCTTTGTCGAGCAGCCTTGTGGTTATGTGCAAAAAGGAAATGAGCAAAAGGTTTATAAGTTAAAGAAAGCACTCTATGGGCTCAAGCAAGCACCCCGTGCTTGGTACAGTCGTATAGAAGCATATTTCATGAAGGAAGTTTTTGAAAAATGTGACTATGAGCATACCTTATTCATCAAAACTAACAAGGAAGGTAAAGTTCTTATCGTTAGTTTATATGTTGATGATCTAATCTTTACTGGAAATGATGAATTAATGTTTGTTGAGTTTAAACATTCCATGAAGCATGAGTTTGATATGACTGATCTTGGTAAGATGAGATATTTTCTTGGACTTGAAGTCTTGCAAAAATCCGATGGTATCTTCATAAGTAAAAAAAAGTATGCTTTAGAGGTACTCAACAAATTTGGAATGGATAAAAGTAACTTTGTTTTTAATCCTATTGTTCATGGTTGTAAGCTTGTGAAAGATGAAGGAGGAGTTAAGGTAGATAAGACTTACTACAAACAAGTAGTAGGGAGTCTAATGTTTGTAGTGAGTATTATTAGTAGGTATATGGAAAATCCTACTGAGCTACATTTACAGGCAGCAAAAAGGGTGCTACGATATCTGAGAGGAACAATTGATTTTGGGATTTTCTATAAGAAAGGAGGAGATGATGAACTTGTTGCTTATACTGACAGTGATTATGCTGGAGATTTGGAAGATCAAAAGAGCAGCTCAGGTTATGTTTTTTTATTAAGTTCAGGGGTAATCTCTTGGTCATAAAAAAAAAAAACCAGTAGTGAGTTTATCTACCACAGAAGCAGAGTTCATTGCAGCAACTTCATGTGCTTGTCAGGCAGTATGGTTAAAAAGGGTGTTGGGAAAGCTAGATCAAAATCAAAGCAGGTCATGTGTTATCCAATGTGATAGTAGCTCTGCAATCAAACTTTCGAAGAATCCAGTAATGCATGGTTGAAGTAAGCACATAGATGTCCGTTTTCATTTTCTTCGAGACCTTACAAAGGATGGTTCTGTGGAATTAGTATATTGCGATACACAAGAGCAGTTAGCTGATATAATGACTAAGCCACTCAAGTTTAATACCTTTGTCAAGTTGCGAGGACAATTGGGAGTTTGCTCTGAAACAACTTGTAGTGTTCAGTTTAAGGGAGGAAATGTTAGTTTTGTTATGTTTATCTTATTGGTTAATGTTAGTTTTTTATGTTTATCTTTCGTGGTTAGTTACCATCACGTTTAGGAGTTATCTATTATTTTGGGTTCTGTTATTTGCTGAGGGTTATCTTCTCAGCACGTTTAGGAGTTATCTAGATATGGGCTATTTTCTGTAAGGCTATATATTAGCCAAGTTTGTTATTCAATTTAGAAAAGTTGATTTTCTCCAGTTTCATCCATACTCCTATTCAATTTCTAATAGTTTTGTTGTAGTGTGAAGCTATGTAAGTCGTATTGATAGTTAGTCATTTAATTATTTTTATTTATTTAATCATTTATTTCAAGTTTGTTTATTTTTGTGTATATGGTTTTGATTAAATTATTTAATATTATAGTTTCAAATAATCTTATATATTGCTAAACTTGAATTTGTTGTTCCTAATATTTTAGACAAAATATTTATGATTGATTATTCATGCTAAGATTCACCTTGATGTTATGAATCTTAAAGCAACCATTAAAGAAGAAAATTGCACACCCTTACAAGATCGTACAAAAGCATTTTTTATTTATCATTTTATTAACGGCGGTTTTAAAGTAAATATCTCATAATGGAAGAAGACTTTTTCTCTAAAACAATTTGAAAGAAAGATATGACTATCGAAAACCATTGTCATCTCAAAAGCTAATTATGATTATGCACTTAAGACTACAAAAGTTCAAATAGATCAACAAATATAGTTATTATTTAACGTTAACATTAGGTTGACTTTATATAGAGAGAAAGGTTATTGAAAAAGACATGTTGAAAATTTATTCATTATTTTTTATTCCCTCAAATGTGTTCCTATAATAGCAATGAGTATTAATTTACCAATATGCACAATCAATATCATGTTTTCTAGTAGTTGAATATAGGGTTACAACTTGGGCTAGTTGGGTTGTGTTTGCATCCAACTGAAGCCCAACCGAAATTAATTAACATTTAACCATCTAAGCCAAGATGTTTAATCCAAGCTCAACATAACCCCATTTTTTCAAAGTTGGATTAAGTTCATGTTAGACTTAGGTTGATTGAATTAGTTCAAGTTAGACAATTTATTTGAGCTTTATAAGTGAAGTTCAAGTTTTATTAAGTTGAACCCACCTATGATAACCTTTTAACTTTATATTTTGTATATTTTTATTAAAATTTAAATAATAAATACTACATTATTTAAGACAATAAAAAATTATTTAATTTTATAAAAAATAAAATAATATATAATAAAATTAAATTTGACATTTATCATCAAAAAAGGATGTGAACTAAATGTTATCATATAAAATAACATAAATTATAAATATTGGAAAACACCTCATTCTAAACCCAATCCAAATTAAGTTTGAGTAAGGTTTTTTTTTTTTTCCAAGCCCAATATAAATTGCAAAAAAGACTATCCAAACCCACCCAAAATTGGATTGAGTTTTGGTTAAGTTGGGTTAAACTTGCCTAAGTTCCACCCCTAGTTGAATATAATAATAAACTTTTGTTGAAAAATTGACAAATCTCATTAGATTGATTCTACGTCATTTACTGACATGAATATCATTACATTTCATAATCATAGATGTGAATATATAAGGATGAGGATTCAATATAGCCATGAAAAACATAATTTCTAATGTCATGTAGGCCATAATCATTCTCATAATAGAAAAAACACACCCTATCTCTAAAAGTGGAATAATGTTTTAATCACTTAAACAAAAGAAAAAAGGTGTGGGGGCAAATGTATAAAATAAACAAACTTCTAAGAATGGAAAGAATGACTCCATAATCTCTTGACCCCCCTTAGAAAACAAAAATTTAAGTAGATTTTGAGATTTGAAAATTTCATAAAAATAGAATCTAAAATTTTAAAGTCTCACGAGCCCATTCTCTCAAACAACACTTTAAAAAGAAATATACAAACTTTCTAAAAAAAATAAAATTAGGCAAATGATATTACCTCAAGTAGAACTCAAGCTAATGAGTTTGTGAATAAGTAGATACTTTGAAAATTGATAACTAAGTTACATGGTCACTAAAAGATCATCAACTAATCCTGAAACTAAAATGGTTCTAGATTTTTCTAAATTAGAGTATGAAAGTATCCACCAAAAGTAGAGATCCATAGAAATCACCACTTTAGAAACAATTCTCCTCAACCAGATTTTACAATTAAGCACAAAGGAAATGCAAGGTACTAATCCAATTTCTTTTAACCTAAAGATCAACACCTTGAATCTATACCTAAAGATCCAATACTTAGAGGAAGTGAGAACCACTTAACAATTCTCAAACATACTCCAAAAGGTACTTTACTTTTAGAGCTCATACCCTTGTAACTACAACATGAGTTTTCACGTCAGCCTTGCGAATCATTGAGCACCATTGAAGGACTAAGTTGAGATTAGGGATGGTAATAGGATAGGTTTTTGTAGTTACTTCCTTAATAGGACAAGTTTGGAGTAAGAATAAATGAGTTAGTGATAAATTTTGGATTTATTTTTTAAACACAAGTTAGGTTCAAGCATTTTTTTTTTTTTTTTAACCCATCTTGCTTTAATTGTACATGTATATATTAAATAAAAATCATTTTAATTTTTTTTAAATTGTTAACATATATAAAATAAAATTTTACTGTTCATAAAAATAAATTATAAAAATTTAAAACATGTATTTATTTTTAATCTAATTAAAATTTTAAAAAATAAAAATTAAATAAGATCAGGTAGGGTGGGTGGATATGAGAATTGAATTTTCTATATCCGTCCCACCCTATTTAATTTTCTTTCTAAAATGGAAATGAAAATATATATAAATGAAAGGGATAGGGTCAAAATAGGGGGGACTATCCCAAACCTACCCTATTGCTATCCTTAATTAAAATAGGAGTAAATCTCAACTTCATTCACTACTTTGGTACTAAGGAAATTAGTTGTACATGCTTAAAATTAAAGAAAACTTGGGAATTAAAAATAGTAGGGAATGAAACTTGAATTTAAATAGAAATTTTATGAAATTAAAATTGGGGATAAAGAGAATAATACTAGAATTGAAATTGAATATGACAATTATATTACTAAAACTTAATGTCTTCTACAATTTGAAACTGAAATTTTTGTTGAAAGCTTAAAAAAGAAAATGGAAAATTAAAAATTAAGTTACTACCAAACTACCGAGAACTGGAAAACTATAAAAAATGAAGTAGGAAGTGTTGGAAATGTCTTTTTATTATAATAAAATAAAAAATAAAATAAAAGTTTTTTAAGTTTATGGCCCATTTAAATATTATTGTCCTTAAAAATAAATGAAACTTGGGGTCACATCTCTTATGGAGTAACCGCCCATGTCTACAGATATGAGACATATTACTTGGTGTGAAAACTACGCTAAGTTTTCTTTGATGGGGAGCAAATATATATATATATATATATATATATATATATATATATATATATATATAGACTACATTAATTCCAAAAGTGGGATAAGGGTCTCTACTATATAGGTTTGTGAGTTCCGTTGGTGCATGAACATAAGGTCTTGTAAGTACTAACCAACTAATCCCTGTTTGTGTGAACCTGATTGTCGTGGTTGGGGGTATGATCTTAGACTTTCATTTTATTACTTGCAACTTTAGAGATTTTATCTTACAAGAAGAACACAAGAGAATGGTGAAAGTAGCGAGAATGAGAAGACAAAACCCCTGTTTTTCTTAGTTTGTTATTTAAATATGGCTTTCATCAACTTGGATCTCAAGCTGCTTGTAACAAACATCCTCATCTAAAGAAAAATAATATGTTGCAACCCCAAGGCTTTGATAGACTAGATTGTTAAGTTGCAAGGTAACCTTCTTCTTATCGAAGACTCTTCAAATACTTATCTTCAAACTCTTCAATCATTTTCTTCTTCAAACTCTTCAATTGCTTTGTCTTCAAACTTTTCAATCTGAAATAAAGACAATAAAAAATTACAAAAATAATTTGATAATATAACTAAGGGACCTATATAAACTCAAACATGTTACCCATATAAACTCAACCACATTCCTTAAAAATTGACATCATATCTTCACCTTATCATTTCTTAGAGTTAAACAAATCAAGTAATTAAATAAGTTAAGTAATTACAGAGTCAAGATATTCTAGAAACAAACTAATTTGGTTTTCACTCACTTATGAAGTCTTCCGAGCTAAACCTCCATCTAGTTGACTTAGTAAAACTCAAAATCTAAACATGAAAAATGCAAAATGCACATGTATATGCAATATTCAATTTAAGAAAATATATATTTATAAATAATTAAATATATAGATCACATGAAATGTAAATCCAGAGCAACATAATATGTGATGTTTCTAATAAATTTATCCATCACATTGAAAGAGGATTTTTCAGCCACAATATCTAACATCTCCCACTTTGTCAAAAAACCAAATATTACTTTAATATGCTCTCAAGCTCATAGCATAACATACTTTCTAATTTTTTTAATATTTATGGGCTTAATTAAAGAATCAACAAATATTTTTTTTATTGGGATACAATTAACATTTAATTCATCCATTTGTATCATATATAGAATGCAATGATATTGCAATTCTATATATTTTTTGCTTGGTCTTGCTTCACCATTTTTTACAACTGAAGTAGTCGTTTGGTTATCATGTAACAACTTAACTTTACTGTCAATTATTTGATCAAGCTTGAAATTTTATAGAAATATTTTCACCCATAAAACTTTGGTGATAATAATACTATATGCTATAAATTCAATTGTCATTATTTAACAAACCACACAAATTTGTTTCTTACTAGCTATTAGCTTAAGATATAGTTCTTCCTCCTAAAATAAATATGTAGCTAGAGGTGAATTTTCTATTATCTTAATCACCTGTAAAGTTTGTGTCATAATAAATAATAGTAATCAAATCAACATGTAATAAGAAATTATGGGTTGTCAATTAATTATGATTATTAACCTTTGGATCACTCAATGGGATATATAATTGTTTTGACATAGAGATCATGTTGTTAATGTTCAAGATGTCTATGATCAACTATTGAATTAATAATTGTCCAAGGTAATAAGAATATATGATTACTTTATAATCTTACTTGTATATTAACTGAAAGTAATCATCAATTCAAATATTAGTGAACATCTTATTAAGATTAAGAACATATATAACATAGTTTGGAGAAATATATATATCTTTCATAGTTTTCGTAATATGTACCTCCATAGCTTTGATTTATTAATGTATAACCCATATACACTAATATGACCTCCTCATATTCTAATTCTAATGACTAAAGATGAGTTATTCCTCCAATTACGAGGGTGATATATTATGAATTTTACTGAATTGCACAAATTCATGATCAACCTTGAACTACTTATCAAGTTATAATAAACTCATGGTTTATATCTTCTATATAATGACTCATGCACCTAAACCATGTATAATACAATTTGATTAGACAAAATACTTAATGGTAATTCTTAAAATAAGTAAACATCTAAAAAATAGTGTACAAAGTATATAAAGTGTAAATATATACATGCATCCAACAAATACTCTAATATTAATTGTTGGATTTCAACAATCAAAAGCAATGGATGCATAACTCGATCTCTTTGCTGCAATGTCATCCACTCGTATGCTTGATTATGTGGGTAACTTCTAAGAGTAATTCCAAAAAAGAGAATGTGAAAATGAGAGGGAAATAGTGGGGACTTCTTAAGGCTTGTCTCTCTTAAGATTTTTTTTTTTTTTTTAATGAAAGAAAAATGGTACTTTATATTAAGCTTAGGCTAAGGAAAAGGACTACACCACCCTAAATGACCTTGATTAGCAATCAAAACCAATAGTTTCTTATGAATAAAAAATGTTTTTGTAAAGTTTTTGAATGCAAATCATCGATTTATAATTTAAATATATGCTAGGTCCCATTTTGAGTAATAAATTTTCTATCTAGTACTAAGTATAACAAAAATAAGAGATATCAATGTACATTGTAGTAGGTAACCCCTCCATTCTTAGTTTTCAATAAAGGTTTAGTTTTTCTCAGATTTTTTTTTTTCCAACCAAATATAGGTTGTGGAGGAGGGATGAGGCACCATGTTTGGTTGATAATCTTAAATCAAGAGATGTAGCAATGAAGATGGATAGCCATTAAGGAAATTGTAGAGAAGGGGTAAGTTTGGTTATAATTTATTGTATGAAAATCCATATTACTCCATTCCCTAGCCCTGGATCGCATAGGGTGCATGTAAACTATCTTAGGTTTTTCTAAATTTATCAAAGCACAAATATATGGCTACAAAAACCATATTAAGATAAAGATCTAGAGAAGAAAAAACTCATAATTGGATCTGGATATTCCCATATCAATTCCATATGGAGAAAAAGAAGTGTGAAAGTATTGTACACCTAAGATCTTACAGAACCACGATTTTAACACTCCAAAGTGTGGGCAATGGAAGGGAAGAAGCTTTGACTCTCTCTCTTTCTCTCTCTCTCTCTAGAGGTGGAAGACGATTGTCTCTCAAAAGTGATGGAAACCCTAACCCCTAAAGGGATATTTATAGGATTCCCTTACAAGGCATAAGTGACTTGAGCCTACTAAGGCTTGGGTCACTTAATTTAGCCAAAAAAGGGTCATAATTGATTAATTAACCATACAAGGCTATCTTATTAATCAATTAGCCAAATCCAAAGACCTTGTTCACCATCCCTATGCAAGCTAAACACCCTTATGTACAAGAATGAACCTAGAGCTAATCCAATCTCATAAACCATGTCATCATGGTATATGAGCTTAGAGCGAGAACCATTGGGACCCATAAGAGTATTGGCTCCCTTATAATCCAATTTTGAAGTTGATTCAATATCCTACTAAAGAGAATTAATTGCACTCTAGTACCCTATGTAAATAACAATAAGATGAAGCTCAGGTCTATAACCTACTACCCACTACATGTACACTCCTTAAAAATTGGTGTCCATAATCTAACAAGGTAGTATTATCACCTATCAAGATTACCTCTCCAATCCTTGAGTTGCAAATCTCACTTATTATATGATCAAATGACATACTCTAGTTTATAAAGAGTATTTGTCAAATTCCACTAAATGAATTAGTGTGACGCCACAAATATCATGATCACATATCCTTTGTATCATCCAAGGAGACACATTGTCTCAATCCAATGAGATATCATGGTGCCTTTATTGAGAATACTTGTTGCCACTAGTTTCCATCAACAGTGACCCAATCCATAGGGATATATGACTACTTTAGGATCTCACTCATAGATTAAAGCCTCCTATTGATTTTAGCATAAACTCAATATTCTCTCAATGTTGAGAGTCCATGCAGTATAATGGCTTGGTGAATCATGACAACTGATGGCCTTAGTCAAGATTCACTGTAGGTCATGTTTAGTGTGCATCACATACACTAGTGCATACACCATGGGAAACTCATTCCGACAACCAAGATAAGTCATCTCTCCAACTAGGAAGTGGTACACTACATTCTCCATTGGATTAATCATGCATGAGGTTTAAAAGGAATCTTATGGATGAGTCTGGTACTTGATTTCTAAAACCAAAAATAAAATATTAAAAATTAGTTTTTTTTTGCATAGTAGAGATCTAAATTGAGTTGCAAAACTTGAATTCCAAATTTAAACTTATCTAAAGAGATGGTTTATTCTTGGATCTTTGTTTTCTCTCAATGGTCTTGAAGTTGGAATTGTGAAAATCTTTGGATGTTTTCTTTTAGTTGTTAGTTTCATTCAATATCTTAGATCACCATTCCTTTGTTTTATTCTTATTTTTTTAGGCTAGTTTATATTTAGATTCAATAAACAATTGTTATTTGGATTAAGATAAGGAGAAATATTAGTGTTGGTCCTAAAGGACAAGAACCTAGAATACTACAAGTTAAAGTAATCATTTTTCTAATTTTTCTTAACTAGGACCATTACATATTTAGGTTTTAGTAATCTTACACAATAAAGAGTTTAGACAAGAAAATGACATTGTCGTCACGAACTGTCGATGGGACAGGGGTTTTAAAAGGTCAATCTATTGGCTTTTTAAACCAACCAACCGATCACCTCACTAAAACCCATATTTTAACCTATGCATAATGAACATTATAAGTTGATCCCTCGAGGAATAGTCAACTCATACTACTACATTTTTTTTTTTTTTTTTGGAAAATTACATAGGTTATCAACCATGACCAGTTGATTTGTCCTCGAGGGACCAACCAAGCTTTGAAAAAAAAAATCAATTTTTCTTATATACTTACATCTATTTACTTCAAATGTCTTTCCAACTATATGTGAAATGTCAAAATTACTTTTTATTTCACCTCCTTAACAATTTGAACTCCATTTTTAGCTCAAACGATCAAGTTGGTGGCTAATGCACATCCACAAAGTATGCTTTCCATTTTCCTACCAACCAAACAAATTGCAAAATTTATAAAATTTTCCCCTAACACACAACTAAATCTTCTATTTTTTTAAAACCAATCAAACCCTCATTCACACAGTGAAATAAATTTCTCAAATAATCTATGAGTAGAGAATGGGTAAATTTCTCAAATGATCTTAAGAATAATTTTTAATTTACGAAACACTAGTTGTTTTAAATAAGACCTCATGATTTGAAGGGTTTGAGGAGAAGAGAGAGACCCATAGCCAGTAATTCAAAATAATTACAAATATTTTTGAAATTTTTTCTTGTTTTCTCTAATCATAGTCATTAAAACATCTTTTAAATTATTTTTTGAAAGCTTAATCCTACCTTAAAAAAGATGAGTTCTCACCCAAGAGCTAGGTGCTAAGCATCTATAATTATCAATGTTTTCGAAACCAAACCGATAATTGGACCGGAAAAGTTAACGATTCACGGTTCATCGGTCGAACCGATGACGTTATAAATAATAATAATAATAATAATATATTATTATTATTATTATTATTATAAAATTTTAAATAATTATAAAAATTATAATTATATATAATTAAAAAATTTAATAATATTTCATTTTTATATTTGACATATCAAATTAAATGATGAAGAGAAATATAAATATATTAATATTTTAAATTTTATTAAGTAGAACATATATAATATTTAAATATGAAGATATATTTAAAATGAAAAAAATTATAATATTTAAATTTATTTGCATGTTTTTATATTTTATTATTTTAAAATTATTATATTAATTAATTTATATTATTTTTATAACTACACTACATAATTATTATAAAAATAAATGTGAAAGAGTTTTAAATAATAAAAATTTGAAAAAAAAAATTTAATTTTGTTATATTTTGATTTGAAAATGTAATATAATGAAGAAGCTTCATAGCTTAGTGGTTAAACTTCATTTTTTACACCTGAAGGTTCAATCTCAAGCTCTCCAACTTATAAATTTTTTTTCTTCTCATTAACTAATCCACATCGGAAAATGGATAAAAAAAATGTAGGAATTGTAGGGTTTAAAAGACATGCAAGAATCATTAATTTATAAGACTAAAAGCTTATTGGGCTTGATGACAAATGGGCTCCTCATGGAGTGATCTAGTTCCCTTAGAAAAACATTTTTTGGCTTAAAAAAAAATATATATCTACCTAAAAAAACACTTTTATATTGAGTAAAATGATGTCATTTTGATGGGGTTAAAAAAAAAATAACTGGTTGAACCATTCGATTCGGAGAGAACTGACTGGTTCGCCGATCAAACCGTCGATTCATCCAGTTTGATCTGGTTCAACCCTTCATTGGCTCAATTAATAGGATCAAACCAAAACTGTGATTGGTCGGTCTAATCCGATTTTTAAAACCATGATAATTATGGCTATTTGTCTTTTTATTTTAAAATTTATTATAAGATTTTGAAGTATAAATTTAGTGTATTTTAACATAAACTCATTCTAATCTTGTAAATTAAAATAAAGAAAATTAGTGTTATTATGAAGGGTTGAATTGCTTTGAATTATCTTTTTCATACAATTATTAGTTGGCATGATATGATATTGGATAGAAAAGGAAATGCAATGATATATCTTAGTATATTACACTCTATAGATATAATAATTCAAAATTGAGATGTGGGATATGCAAATTCCATGGATCATAAATTTATCTTTTTCAATTTTTTTTAATTTTTAAATATTTTATATTACTTGTGGGAAATTCTCTCCATGTGTCCTTCCAAAGCTCAAGACCCTTTTGCCATCCAAGGTAAGCAAATAATCTATGTGGGAGCAATTCATCCAGGCTAAGATAAGTTTTGTCTAGCACAAGAGGAAAGACAAATTTCCTTATTCCCCAATGCCAGATGGAATGGACAAACCAAACCAACTGGGACTTCTAGATGAACAAATCAACCTAATCAGAAATTCCCGGTATTAGACAGATGATTAATCACACCTAATGCTTGAGCAACAATCTAGACGACATTTACACCGAAAAGTCAATGTCAATCAGTCGTTACACGAAACAGCAACATTGACAAACGTAAATGCATAGTCAACGATATGGTCTGAAATTCTTGTATGACAACCAAGAAATGACACCAATCAACAACTCTTATTTGGTATGATTGCCTAGTCTACACTGAGATGATGGTGTTGAATACCTTATTAAGACATAGTATCCGCCATGGTGGTGATCATCAATGCAAGAAATGCATGAATGCACAATCAACGTTGTGACCATGGACCCATATGTTCTATAAAAACACCTCTAGAAGCATGAAAAAGGTATGCGTGCACATAACCATTAAAAAAAAAAGGTTGGATTCACTCTTGCTAGGTTATGACTTAAGCTTCGGAAGGGTATGCCTGGACCACATGTTCGGACATCCTTTTGTGCAGGAAATAAGTCCTTTGACTCTAGTGAAGCTAAATGGACCTATATCCTTTTAGCACAACACCAGCATTGACATCGTCTATGGGAAACGATTAAGGATGTCAACACCCTCTAGAAACCAATCTTCAATTATGGGTGATGAAGACTATTTTGTTTGACACGAAAGAATAGGGAGATGCCAAAGAGAAAATGAGCAGTAGATGCAGACTCTACTCCACCAAACAGAACAACTAAGAGAAGAGAATGAAGAGTTGCAGGCTCAAATGTCAACAATAGGCCCTTCTCAAAGTCAACACTCTTAAAGCCAACAAACAACCTCAAGACGAACTATTAAGGCATCCTTTCTAGGAGACACAAAGTTTTTTGGTAGCTACTCGAGATGATCTAAGGAGGAGTCTTCGCCAACTCATCAAACGTAGTCGAACAAAGGTACCAACTCTACCCAAGCATCAAGGAAAAAAATATGCGACAAAAGGTTGTATTTATCTGACGTGATGTAAGCTCGACTAGGACCTTAAGCACCAGGCATGAAAAGACAACCACGCATGTCAGAGACCCTAAGGGCACGTCTAGGTCAACCAGTTACAACAACCACATCTGAATGGCCCTTTCAACCACCAAGGCAACAGACGGAAGTACCAATGACGTGAGCCCCACACAACTCTATTAGCCGACGATTGGATGACATCCACTTCATGTCGTTCGACCCTTATATCAGTAGTTATAAGCCACCTAGAGGGTTCGTAGTGCCCAAGTTCACAATTTACGACATAACGAGCGATCCATTTGACCATATCATGCACTTCAGGCAGCTCATGACCCTTGACATAGAGAATGATGCACTGATATGCAAGGTCTTTCTAGCCAGCCTACATGGTCAAGATCTTTCTTGGTTCCATCGTTTCCCGCAGAATTCCGTGAACACTTTTTGGGATGGATCGAAAGCCTTTGTAGGCCACACTACCTATGTTTAACTCACCAAAAGAAAATCATAAGCACCCTGCAAAACATCAAGTTGCAGGAAAATGAAACACTAAGGGATTTCATGAAACATTTTGGGCAAGCAGTGCTTCAAGTTGATCCTGTAGTATGAACGCCATTTTGCAAATCTTCAAGTGAAGCATAAGCCCAGGCACACTATTTTTTGAGTTCCTTACAAAGAAGCCACCTACAATAATGGATGACCTGTTCAGGCGAGTAGACAAGTATTCTATGCTCGAAAATGATGTTCGAGTAGCCTCTTAACAGGTCATGGTCACTAATCATCCGACCAAGAATGATAAAACGGGGAATTTTAAGTCCTCAAACCAATCGAGACAAGGTAATAGGAGACAAGATGGTTGACAGCAACTGCAAGTGAGACTCACTCTCTTAAGTTCTCCTATGAGAGACTTCTCCCATAAATCCACGACCTGTTGGATTTCAATTGGTCGAAGCCAATCAAGACAGATTCGGTTAGACAGGACCAAAACAAAAGGTGCTCCTATTGTAAAGATCACGACCACACCATTGAACAATGCAAGAGTCTGCATTACTTGGTGAAGAAGCTCATCAAGGTCGGGCACCTTAAGTAATGTGTTCACACAACCAACAAGTAAAGAGAGATGACACCAGAGGTAGTCGTCTAAGCCCTTGCACCCCTAGCAGCTCCCAGTGCTATCATTAACTATATACACAAAAGCCCAATAGATGACAAGCATAGCTCTAGGTGGAAAAGATGAAGGTTTCTCTACGCAACTTCTATAAGAGAACGAATTAGTTCCATCTAGGGCACATTCGCAGAAGGAAGTGTGCGTCCAGTCGACGGTAGAATCGCCTTCCTTCCAATAAATGTCAATCAAGTGTTGCAACCACATGAAAACGCCCTGATCCTAACACTAAGTTCCTTACTTGCACAGGATGAACTGGAACTTCTAGGGAGTATGCTTCAGTGCAATAAGGACATCTTTTCCTGGACTCACTCGGACATGCCGAGAATCCATCTGATTATGGCCTCCCATAAGCTCAATGTCTCACCCACTTCGCGACCTCTCAGGAAAAAGATCTGACTTTTTCATCTAAGTAGACTAAAGATCATCCAGATGGAAATTGACAAACTATTGGCGGTTGGATTTGTCAAAGGAGTTAAATATCTAGATTGGTTGGCGAACGTGATAGTCCCAAAGAAAGATTGAAGGTGGTGAGTCTATGTTGATTACACCAACCTGAATGACGCCTGCTCGAAGGATAGCTTTCCTTTGCCCCGAATAGATCAAATAGTCAACACCACTATCAAGCATGAGATGCTCTCATTTCTAGACGTTTTTTTTCGGATACCACTAAATCCCTGTGTTCCAACCACACAAGGAGAAAACAACCTTTGTCACACCACAAGGGTTGTACTGTTATAGAGTCATGTCGTTTAGACTCAAGAATATTGACGCTACCTACCAGAGACTAATGACAAAAATCTTCAAGCCCCAGATCAGTCGAACTGTGGAAGTCTACATTAATGACATTTTTGTAAAGAATGAGACTCGAATTGAACACTTCCAACACCTAGAAGAAGCATTCCGTCGAATGCGGGCATACAATATGAAACTCAATCCAACTAAGTGTGCCTTCAGTGTTAATGCAAGGAAGTTTTTTGGGTTTATGATAACCTAAAAAGGAATTGAAGTTAATCCGACTTAAGTGAAAGCTATCCTCGAAACAGCCATTCCAAACAGCAAAAAGGAATTGCAACGTCTCACAAATCGTCTTATAGCTTTGGGTCGTTTCATAACTCGTTTCACATATAAGTTACGACCTTTTTCCCACACTTAAGGGGGTAAGCACATTCAACTGAACACATGAGTGTAAGCAAACATTTGAGGCAATCAAGTGCTACCTCACTAAACTACCCATTTTAAGCAGTCGTAAGTTCGACGAAGAACTCTACCTGTATTTGGTCATATCTAACTACACTATCAGTGTCGTCTTGTTTTGGCATATACGAGACATGGATTAGAAACCTATCTATCATGTGAGCAAAGCAATGGTGGCTACTGAGACATGGTATTTCCAAGTATAGCATATTGCTTTAGCATTAAAGAGTGTCGGTTGAAAGCTTTGCTTGTACATCCAGGCTCATCAAGTGACTGTACTTATAAACCAGTCGCTTCGAGTCACCTTGCATAAACCAAACCTATTCGAGCGGATGTTGAAATGGGCAATCGAATTGAGTATGAGATCAAGTATCAGCCGCAGTTATCCTTGAAAAAGCAGGTTATGGCCGACTTTATAGTTGATTTCCCTAAAAAACAAACACATCCGGTCAACTGCCCTAGAGAACAATGGTGGACACTTCATGTAGACGGAACGTCTAAGGTGTTTGGGTCAGAAAGTAGGTCTGGTCCTGCAGTCACCAACTGGGGAACTAAGAGAACAAGTTATTCATCTCAGCTTCTCGACCTCCAAAATCGAGGCAAAATATGAAGTTATGCTAGCTGGGTTAGATCTTGCCCTAATGTTAGCCGTAACCAAGTTAGAAATCAAGAGCAACTCTCAACTAATTTCCAAGTAGATTCAACAAGAGTATGAAGCAAATGATGAACTATGACCAGATACCTTGCCATGGTGGAAGAACGTTTGAAAAAGCTAGACTAGTGGATCATTAGACGAGTGTCACAAGAGGAAAAGGGAAAGCTGACGCACTAGCAGAGATAGTTGTCACTCTCCCCATAAATACCTCTAGACAAGGGATATACTAGAAGAAGTAAAGCAAGCACACAAACTCCGCATACAAGTAGCATGCTTCACTTTAATTAATGATCAACTTTATAAACAATCATTCGGAGGCTCATTGATGCGACTCATGGTAGCTTAGCTTTAAAGGCGTATCAACAAAATTTATACCTTAGATACTATTACTAAAGTAGCCAAGCTACTATAGCATAGTGGTTCTAGGATCGTTCACTGGGAAGGGTTTTCGCAAACACAAGTGATATTC